>NW_017724611.1:26800-28138 GCF_001865875.1 Lupinus angustifolius | reverse complement strand
CATGGGACCCGATAGTACGTCAACCGTACATGCTCTAGGTAACATCTCAATCACAACAACTCATCACCGAATACTTCTGGACGGTCACATGACCAAGCCTCTTACGGTCGGTCGATCGGTGTTCAGTGATATCATGTATCCTTACTAGGGTACCCCCCTAGTTCACGACCTCAAGTCGGATACTTGCCCAACAAGGCATAAACACAAACAACGCTTTCATACCTTTGTGGAGTCATGCTTCACATCTAAGACATGATCTCATTCCACAACCTTTATATCACAACACACCTTACCGGGTTCGTCGCATTGTTCACAACCTTATCTTATTTCAATCTTTCCACACTGTCCCCCGCCCAAGCGGGGACTAGTCGCCCAAGCGACCATTCGCCTTTAAATCTCAAATAGACTAAAGCTTTCCTTGCCTAGGCGAAAGTATTATCGCCCAAGCGAGTGGGTTCCAGGAACTCATTAAAATTCTGGAATTTTTTTTTTTGCCCAATCGTGTTTTTGCTCGCCCTGGCGGACTTTTGGTCGCCCGGGCTCGACTCGGCGACGCCTCGTTCGCCCAGGCAAAAATCCTGGATTTTTTTTTTCGCCCAATCGGGTTTTTGCTCGCCCGAGCGGACTTTCGGTCGCTCGGGCTCGCCCCGGCGACGCCTGGTTCGCCCAGACTACTGGGATTTGGCCAGAATGCTAATTTTTGCCATTTTCGACATACAAGACACATTCAAACATGGTTTTTCAACCACCTGCACTCAGAAAATTTTCCAACAACATTCATATACAATATTCAACACATTTCATCAACAATCATATATATTCAAAAGTATTCAAACATACAAACTCTTGGGTTTCTTAAAAAACCCAAGTTAACTCCAAAACCTTTGAGATGGTTTAGGAGATCTGGGTGTCATATTCGGACACCACTATGTCACGATGTGTTCTCTCTCACCTTAATGAAGCGTGCTTTTACTTGTCAACTACGGTTGGTTTGGTTTCAAAGTTCGAACACTGAAATCTTCGTAACTACCACAATAAAAACCCATTAGTTTCCGATATTTCTAAAATCGTTACCAAAATACTTAAAACTCTTTAATCCGTCCATTTTCCAACTTGTCCAAAGCCATGGTTAAATGCTTAAACAAGTAAAAATTCATATATTACAACAATGTAATAACTTCTTGAAAACCACTTGTTCATAGTTCCAAAACACATTTTTCATGAGTTCAAGAACACTCATTTTCGGTTTTGCTTCCAAAATGAGTTAGAAAGTGTTTTAGAAAATTTCAACGGTTGAATATATTCTTGACTTACTCATGAACAACATACTTCAATATC
>NW_017724611.1:7819-26700 GCF_001865875.1 Lupinus angustifolius | reverse complement strand
GAAGAAGAAAATGAAGAAGAAAAGATGATGAGAGTAACTTACTCTCCAATCTTCAACTTGCCAAGCTTTTTGCAAAGTGTTAATGTATGAAGATACATGGGTATTTATAGAGTTGTGGGGTGGGAGAAATCTGATTTCTAAACCCAATTTCCAAGGCAATCTAGCAAATCTAAGAAGGTGAGTGAATCATGGGTTAAGTGAGTGATTTAGGGGATTTGGTGGTAGTGAAATCTATAAGATTTAGTGGTTAGATTTTGTGAAGTGACTCATACGACGCGACGACTTCTACGAAACGTGCGCGATTAAAACCATGCTCAAGTATTGTCGGCCAATATTCGGGTAGTAAAAAATGATCGCCCAATTTTACTTTATGGTTGTAACTTCGAATTTCGGCATTCCGAGTGAAAAATATTTAGAGAATAGGTATGAGTGTAATCAGGGTCTATTTTGACTCGAAATTAAATTACGAAGCCAATGGCGCGATCAGAATTCGATTCCGAGTTACGGAACTCAAAAAAACGCTTTTTGAGCCGTACCGGGCGGATTCAACCCCGACAGTGGTCCAGAACCGACCGTCTCCAAAAATTACCAAAATTTACCACAAAATTGGAAATAAAATTTCAAGAATAAAAATCAACTAGAGTTTTGTCTAATTCCTTACCGAAAATTCCCAGAAATTCATTTTTGAATATATAATTAATGAAAATATTAGTAAAATCTTATAATTCAAACTCGTAAAATTCGCAGTGTTACAAAATCGAAAGAGGTAGAATATATAGTCTTATAGGAAGAAGACATTTTTTGAGAACACCAAGGTATTTGTCGAGGTCAATTTTATTTGGGAAGTCACTTACACAACCTACTTGGATAACTTGGTATTAGTAAAGAAACCCTATGGTGAATGACATATGTGTGTAGACTACACCGACCTTAACAAGGTTTTCCTTTTGGACCCTTATATGCTCCTGACATAAATCACTTGGTGGATATCTCCTCTAACTATCAATACTTGTCATTTATGGATATCTACTATGGGTACAACCTGATTCCTATGTTTCCACCCGATTAGATAAAACAATGTTCATAATAGACTAGGAGGCCTATTTTATACGGTGATGACATTCAATCTCAAGAATGCATGGGCCACCTTCCAGAGGATGATGAACCAAGTTTTTGATGGGCAGATTGGCCGACATATGGAAAAGTACATGGATATGATTCCAAAAGGCCTCCCCTAGAAGGAGCACGTTTCGATATTTGAAGATATTTTCCAGCAGCTCGAGAAGTTCAATGTGAAGCTTTACCTGGAAAATTATACTTTTCTAGTGGAAGCAATCAAATTCTTAAGTTTTCTATCATCAAGTCGAAGAATTGAGGCAAACCCGCCAAGTGTCAGACCATGATGGATATGAGGAGTCTCTCCACGATTAAATAAGTTCAACAGCTAAATGATCATTAAGCTTCCATGTCAGGGTTTTTCCTTCATATGCTCAACACTCACTCTCTTTCTTCTAGTTGCTGAAGAGGGGCAAGAAGTTTGAATGGTCTAATCAATGGGAAAAGGCCTTCAAAATCATCAAGCAACATCTGGCTCCCCCCATCCTCACCAAACCAACACTTGATTAGCGAGACTCATGGAGGACAGAGCTTGATATACTTTAGCATCAAGGAATTGCAAGGTACAGAGCTCTGATATCAAAAGTTAGAAATTTTTGGCATACACCTTACTCATGGCCACTAGAAGGCTTGGGCAATACTTTCAATCACATCAAACTGTGATAAAAACCAATCAGCCCATCAAGCAAATTTTATGTAAGCCTAAGTTGGCAGGTGAGATTATAACATGGTTCATTAAGCTATCTCATTTTGATATATGGTATGAGCACCGAACATTCATCAAAGCCAGGTGCTTTCAGACTTCATCGTTAAGCGTATAGTACACCCAAAGAATTATGGTCACGGGTGGAAAATCTATGTTGACGAGTCTTCAAACCCTAAGGGCAGTGAGATTGGCATCCTACTAGAAAATGAATGAGGTTTGACAATAGAAAATTCCCTAACATTCACCATCTGAACATCTAATAATCAAGTTGAATATGAAGCTTGCATAGTCATCTACAATTGATTAGGGAAGTCGGGGTGGACAAAGTGGTGATTTGCACTAATTCCCATATAGCAATTTCACTAATAGTCGATACTTACCAAACTAAGGATCCCCTCTAGTTATGTACCTCGCTAAGGTGAAAGAGATGATGTCCAAGTTTGAAGAGGCAACTTTTCGCCACATCGCCAAAGATTAAAATGATTGGGCTGACATCTTGTCAAAACTGGCTAGTACATAGAGTCTGGTTAGTGACCGCTTTATAATCCAAAGGACCATCATCCAACCCAACATCATGGTGTTAATCAAGCAGATACTCCAACTCACTAGATTGGCTCTATCGTAAAGTATTTGCAAAAAAGGGACCTGCTGACCGACAAAAAAGAGAGGCAGTGGCTCCTTCGATACAACTCATAGTACAACCTGGTTCAAGGGTTTTCATGTAGGCAAGGTTTCTCAAAACCACTGATCAAGTGCATCGGGCTGGACAAGGCAGATTATGCGTTAAGAGAGGTCCATGAAGGCAGATTGAACACTACTTGGGGGATGCTTCTTTGGCAAATTAAAGAAGGTCCTCAAAGTTGTATACTTCTGGCCAACTATGAAAATGATGCCTCCAACTTGATTCGTTGGTGGACCCACAATGATTCATGGACTTCCATAAAGCCCCACCTGAAGAAAAGACTACCACCATGGCCCCTTGGTCATTCTACAGGAGTGGAGATGACATATTGGGACCATTTCCTCAAGCTGATAGATAGTTGGAGTTTTTATTTATTGTGGTGATCAATTATTTCACCAACTGGATAGAAGTAGAGGCACTTGCCACCGTTACCTTTGCCAACTTCCAGAAATTCACCAGGAACAATATAATCACCTGATTCGAAATTCCCTCAAACATAAGTATAGATGATGGAACCCAGTTTTTTAATCGGGAACTAACAGTTGGTTGGCTCGACATGACAGGATAGTCAGTCATGCCAACAACATATACTAGAGAATATATAGTTCATAGTTTTCTCCTCTATAAATAAATGAGACCCTTCATAAGGAAGTTAATGCCTAGTACTTTCTTTTATACTCTTGCATTCTATTCTCTCTTTACACGCATTTTTTTCATATTGACTTTAGTGTCGGAGTATTTTTAGGTACTCACTAGGCATTCCCAAACCAAATTCAGGCGACATCTCAACTATATCTTGCCTGAATTCCAACATCCCAACCCCACAACCTCCATACCAAAGAACAATATATATTAAAGTTTTTGACTTGTGACGGGTAGATGGTAGTAATGGATGAAATAATCTCATTATAAGTTAATGACATATATAATTCCATTAATTGAGTCAACATTTTTGGGAACCCTTTCGTTTATGAGATTTTATAAGCACTCAGGAGTCAACATTAAATTGATCCGCCAACATGACTTATGTTCACTACAACCAAAATTTCCTATTTTGATTAGAATTGAATTAATATATACTATGATTATTATACTAAACGGTAACAACCCAACTTATACTAGTACACAATCTCCTCAAAGTCAAAATCAATTTACTAACGATACGTTGGTTTAATGGTGTAAGGTTTGCTAGTTTCCTAGAACGACTAAAAAGTCAAGGATTCAATTCTTGTAAGTAACACTTATCAAGGGAGCAACCACGAACCCCGGAAGAAATTAGTTTTTTACCTAAAAAGTAAATAAATATCCTTGGTAGTTGGAAAAAAATCCAAATCAATTTTACAAGTCAAAAGTGATTCAACTCATCTCAACCATTATTATATTATAAAACAAATAATGACATGCATGCTCAATGGCTTAGGACCCTAAGTTATTATACAGCTTTACATGTTGGATCTGTGCTTGACAAATAAGGGAGACAAAACTCAGAGATAGAGGAGGATGGTCATATGGTGGTGTTACTATGTCGTGTGTAAGGTCAGTGTGAGACTGAACAATGAGGTGGAAAAGAGAGAGAGAAAAGAGAGGATTTAGAGAAAGAGGTGCCATTTCTTGCATTAGTTATTTTATGTAAGTTTTGAACAGTTTGTATGCTAAGAAACCGACACTAGGGTGCGGCCCTGGCTCGCACGATTGCCCAAGATTTGTGCACTGTGCTCCCTCTTCTCATGTTTCTTATGCTGTTTTTTAACCAAATAAATTACCCATCCCTCATCTCCTTCCACCTTATGTTATCTACCTATCCATTATCTATATTCGTAGTATTTCATCTTTCTTGAAGTGACCTTTCATGCATACTGTTCACCTTATCTATCACAACACGTGGTGAGATCAAGTTGAGCATGCATTCATGAATGAATGAATATCAATAATATATCACAATGTTGTCAAATTTTAATATCTAGTAATCTGAAAATCTTCTGCTGAAGAATTTAAAACGTACTACAGAAGTATTCGTTTTCTTTTTATGAATGTATGTTATGGTTGATAATTGGGCATTATAATACAATCTATGATTACTAAAATATATATATATATATATATATTAGTTACATATATATAACAATACAATTCATAATTAGTAACATACCTAATATAATATATGTATATATATTAATTAGTAAAATATATAATAGTATCATATATAACATTATAATTCATAATTCGTAACATATATAATAATACATGCATAACAATTCATGGTATATGTTAATTTCAAACCCAATATCATAAGAGTTTAAAATTCATGTATTGTCATTGTAATTTTTTGTTAGTTCATTATCCACCATTGATTTGTATTATTTTTGTTTGAAAGTCAATGATAATTAACATATGAAAGATGAATAATTTGTTGACAGTGTAAAAAACACTTACACTTTTAGTCTGTACATATCAAATTCATACCATAAAAGTTATATGTTCCAAATCATCAAGACAATGAGAAACAATTTAGCAAGTAGTAAAATAGATAATACTAACATAATAACAATTTAGTAAAATGTTTAACACTACAATTCACTCAAACTTGTTCACTAAGGTATAAAATTGGTTGAACACTTTAAACAACAATAAAACACCATTTCCTAATATCTATTTCTTTAATATGCGATTTTGTTCTGTTTCAACCATTTCTAAATTTTTAAAACCATGTACAACACCAAACATAAGTGATTCCTTAAAAAAATAACTAAACTGAACTGCAAAATTGAACCAAACCACATTTTGTGGTTGAATTCGATTTGATTCTATCAGTTTCAGGGTTTAAACTGGAACCACTTATACCTTTATCCATTCCCACTCAACACTCTACCAACATCCAAGGTCACTAATGCTTGCTTCTCCATTGGGGCATAGGTTGTAAAGCCTATGATATCTGAGTTCAAGTTTTTCTAATCTAATCACAGATGGTGGCAGAAGCTTCTGTACTTCCCACCCCAGCTCAATAAAATTGACCATTATATTTATATATACAATTTGATGATAACTAGAGTTTTATTATTTGGACTACTCAATAAAATCGTATTTAATAGCCTCGTAATATATTACAATTTAGTTGAAATACACTATATATTCAAGAGATCTAACCTGAAACAGCCTAGATAGGAGACATTCTTAATCAAAACTGATAATTATGAGTTTACAAATTTTAAGCCCCGGGTTACTATTTTGAGATGATATAGACATGTTTAAAAGTTTAACTATTGCCTTTTTTACCCTAGTTATTGAACATTTCTCTTTGATTAATGCCTATTTGTTTAACCTTCAACTCAAATTCAACGAACATGACTTAAAAGGTTGTCAAATACAAACTATATATCGCTACAAATTACAAACTATGTATCGCTACAAATTACAAACATACTTATTACCTAAAATACTGTTACCTGATAATCACTGTAAAATGCTAAAAATCTAATTCGTAGCAGACATTATAATTGACTTGAGATGACCGATCAAGTCATCTTTGTCGCGTGAATTTACCATAATTTAATTTCCATGTACTTGTTTTCCTGTACGGCTATAATGAACCTTTTCTATATACATTCATCGTCGAAGGTAGAAAAAGACAACGAGTACTGAACCGAGAGAGCATGGGAAGGGTTTATGTTTATCAAGGATAAGAACAAATCTCTTGTCTCCATTTATATCATTATTTATGTCTTGGACCAATTAAAATGTATCATTTAATTAAAAAATTATAAAAATAGAAACTAATATTTATATAATTTTGTGTAATTCTATTGATAGAGACATGTTTTTTCGACAGATTATTCTTGTTCAATCACAATATCTACCACAGCATCATGTGCATGACATTCATTCATCTTCACATCATCATGCACCCATATAAATGCATAAGGACATCATCATCTCTTCCATTCATTCATGGAGTGACCCAACACAATGCCTGCACGTTGCTTAAACCCAAGAGAGCCAAATTAGCATGTAATGATAAGAAATGAGAAATAGAGTAAAAAAAATCATTAATATTAAAATCAAAAATAGGGAATCCATGATCTAAACCCACTTGGTTGATCATATGCAACCATGCACAGAATTTCCACTAAGCTTGTCTTCTCTAGTGTGCATTAATAATAATACCACACACATAATATATATATTATAAATAAATAAAAGATTTTGGATTTGGTGTAACACGATTTAATTTTTCAGTGACGGCAAGCTCTTAATTATCTTCTGAACAAAACCAACATGATCATCAATTGGCGTATATCATAACTTAGTTATATTTTTTTCTCATGCATCAAAGTTTCTTTTTTTTATTAACTTCGAATGTTAACTTTGGTTAATTTGTCACATATTAAGTTCTTTATCTTTTAATGATGGGACTATGATTACACATTACAATATTATATCAGGTATATTCTTCTCTTCAACAAAGTTTCTCATCACTTAGTGACTAAACTTGAAACTTTGGAATTTCAAAAGAGAAAAAAACAAAGTTGAAAAAGGTGAGTGGTAGAAGATCATGTGCCGCGTGTTTATTGATATTAAATTGAAAACAAACCTTACATGAGAAGTGACCAATACCTATCTCTTTCCACGAATTTGTGTTTGCTTTTTAATTTGCATGTTCAGATTATAAAAATTAGATTTAATGCGCTGCAGAGTCAATCAAATTCAGGTTGTACGTTTCAGATTGTCAATTTTTTTAAAAGCATAAAATAATTTTTTCATCCTAATTGTTAGTAATATTAGTATTTTTAAGTGAGTGAGGCTCAAAATCATACATATATCTTTTACCTTAACTGTCAAATCATTTTTTTTTATAGTGAGACTCGAACCAACAACCTCCTATACTATATTTATACTCGTTATCAAAACTACCATATAGCAAAAACATGATTAAAGGATAAATTAAAAAAATGGAGAACAACCCTATCAGGTTGTCCCATCTCAGTTCAATGTCCTTTATTCCTTTAGTATATATATATATATATATATATATATATATATATATATATATATATATATATATATATATATATATATATATATATATATATATATATATACTAAAGGAATAAAGGACATTGAACTGAGATGGGACAACCTGATAGGGTTGTTCTCCATTTTTTTAATTTATCCTTTAATCATGTTTTTGCTATATGGTAGTTTTGATAACGAGTATAAATATAGTATAGGAGGTTGTTGGTTCGAGTCTCACTATAAAAAAAAATGATTTGACAGTTAAGGTAAAAGATATATGTATGATTTTGAGCCTCACTCACTTAAAAATACTAATATTACTAACAATTAGGATGAAAAAATTATTTTATGCTTTTAAAAAAATTGACAATCTGAAACGTACAACCTGAATTTGATTGACTCTGCAGCGCATTAAATCTAATTTTTATAATCTGAACATGCAAATTAAAAAGCAAACACAAATTCGTGGAAAGAGATAGGTATTGGTCACTTCTCATGTAAGGTTTGTTTTCAATTTAATATCAATAAACACGCGGCACATGATCTTCTACCACTCACCTTTTTCAACTTTGTTTTTTTCTCTTTTGAAATTCCAAAGTTTCAAGTTTAGTCACTAAGTGATGAGAAACTTTGTTGAAGAGAAGAATATACCTGATATAATATTGTAATGTGTAATCATAGTCCCATCATTAAAAGATAAAGAACTTAATATGTGACAAATTAACCAAAGTTAACATTCGAAGTTAATAAAAAAAAGAAACTTTGATGCATGAGAAAAAAATATAACTAAGTTATGATATACGCCAATTGATGATCATGTTGGTTTTGTTCAGAAGATAATTAAGAGCTTGCCGTCACTGAAAAATTAAATCGTGTTACACCAAATCCAAAATCTTTTATTTATTTATAATATATATATTATGTGTGTGGTATTATTATTAATGCACACTAGAGAAGACAAGCTTAGTGGAAATTCTGTGCATGGTTGCATATGATCAACCAAGTGGGTTTAGATCATGGATTCCCTATTTTTGATTTTAATATTAATGATTTTTTTTACTCTATTTCTCATTTCTTATCATTACATGCTAATTTGGCTCTCTTGGGTTTAAGCAACGTGCAGGCATTGTGTTGGGTCACTCCATGAATGAATGGAAGAGATGATGATGTCCTTATGCATTTATATGGGTGCATGATGATGTGAAGATGAATGAATGTCATGCACATGATGCTGTGGTAGATATTGTGATTGAACAAGAATAATCTGTCGAAAAAACATGTCTCTATCAATAGAATTACACAAAATTATATAAATATTAGTTTCTATTTTTATAATTTTTTAATTAAATGATACATTTTAATTGGTCCAAGACATAAATAATGATATAAATGGAGACAAGAGATTTGTTCTTATCCTTGATAAACATAAACCCTTCCCATGCTCTCTCGGTTCAGTACTCGTTGTCTTTTTCTACCTTCGACGATGAATGTATATAGAAAAGGTTCATTATAGCCGTACAGGAAAACAAGTACATGGAAATTAAATTATGGTAAATTCACGCGACAAAGATGACTTGATCGGTCATCTCAAGTCAATTATAATGTCTGCTACGAATTAGATTTTTAGCATTTTACAGTGATTATCAGGTAACAGTATTTTAGGTAATAAGTATGTTTGTAATTTGTAGCGATACATAGTTTGTAATTTGTAGCGATATATAGTTTGTATTTGACAACCTTTTAAGTCATGTTCGTTGAATTTGAGTTGAAGGTTAAACAAATAGGCATTAATCAAAGAGAAATGTTCAATAACTAGGGTAAAAAAGGCAATAGTTAAACTTTTAAACATGTCTATATCATCTCAAAATAGTAACCCGGGGCTTAAAATTTGTAAACTCATAATTATCAGTTTTGATTAAGAATGTCTCCTATCTAGGCTGTTTCAGGTTAGATCTCTTGAATATATAGTGTATTTCAACTAAATTGTAATATATTACGAGGCTATTAAATACGATTTTATTGAGTAGTCCAAATAATAAAACTCTAGTTATCATCAAATTGTATATATAAATATAATGGTCAATTTTATTGAGCTGGGGTGGGAAGTACAGAAGCTTCTGCCACCATCTGTGATTAGATTAGAAAAACTTGAACTCAGATATCATAGGCTTTACAACCTATGCCCCAATGGAGAAGCAAGCATTAGTGACCTTGGATGTTGGTAGAGTGTTGAGTGGGAATGGATAAAGGTATAAGTGGTTCCAGTTTAAACCCTGAAACTGATAGAATCAAATCGAATTCAACCACAAAATGTGGTTTGGTTCAATTTTGCAGTTCAGTTTAGTTATTTTTTTAAGGAATCACTTATGTTTGGTGTTGTACATGGTTTTAAAAATTTAGAAATGGTTGAAACAGAACAAAATCGCATATTAAAGAAATAGATATTAGGAAATGGTGTTTTATTGTTGTTTAAAGTGTTCAACCAATTTTATACCTTAGTGAACAAGTTTGAGTGAATTGTAGTGTTAAACATTTTACTAAATTGTTATTATGTTAGTATTATCTATTTTACTACTTGCTAAATTGTTTCTCATTGTCTTGATGATTTGGAACATATAACTTTTATGGTATGAATTTGATATGTACAGACTAAAAGTGTAAGTGTTTTTTACACTGTCAACAAATTATTCATCTTTCATATGTTAATTATCATTGACTTTCAAACAAAAATAATACAAATCAATGGTGGATAATGAACTAACAAAAAATTACAATGACAATACATGAATTTTAAACTCTTATGATATTGGGTTTGAAATTAACATATACCATGAATTGTTATGCATGTATTATTATATATGTTACGAATTATGAATTATAATGTTATATATGATACTATTATATATTTTACTAATTAATATATATACATATATTATATTAGGTATGTTACTAATTATGAATTGTATTGTTATATATATGTAACTAATATATATATATATATATATATTTTAGTAATCATAGATTGTATTATAATGCCCAATTATCAACCATAACATACATTCATAAAAAGAAAACGAATACTTCTGTAGTACGTTTTAAATTCTTCAGCAGAAGATTTTCAGATTACTAGATATTAAAATTTGACAACATTGTGATATATTATTGATATTCATTCATTCATGAATGCATGCTCAACTTGATCTCACCACGTGTTGTGATAGATAAGGTGAACAGTATGCATGAAAGGTCACTTCAAGAAAGATGAAATACTACGAATATAGATAATGGATAGGTAGATAACATAAGGTGGAAGGAGATGAGGGATGGGTAATTTATTTGGTTAAAAAACAGCATAAGAAACATGAGAAGAGGGAGCACAGTGCACAAATCTTGGGCAATCGTGCGAGCCAGGGCCGCACCCTAGTGTCGGTTTCTTAGCATACAAACTGTTCAAAACTTACATAAAATAACTAATGCAAGAAATGGCACCTCTTTCTCTAAATCCTCTCTTTTCTCTCTCTCTTTTCCACCTCATTGTTCAGTCTCACACTGACCTTACACACGACATAGTAACACCACCATATGACCATCCTCCTCTATCTCTGAGTTTTGTCTCCCTTATTTGTCAAGCACAGATCCAACATGTAAAGCTGTATAATAACTTAGGGTCCTAAGCCATTGAGCATGCATGTCATTATTTGTTTTATAATATAATAATGGTTGAGATGAGTTGAATCACTTTTGACTTGTAAAATTGATTTGGATTTTTTTCCAACTACCAAGGATATTTATTTACTTTTTAGGTAAAAAACTAATTTCTTCCGGGGTTCGTGGTTGCTCCCTTGATAAGTGTTACTTACAAGAATTGAATCCTTGACTTTTTAGTCGTTCTAGGAAACTAGCAAACCTTACACCATTAAACCAACGTATCGTTAGTAAATTGATTTTGACTTTGAGGAGATTGTGTACTAGTATAAGTTGGGTTGTTACCGTTTAGTATAATAATCATAGTATATATTAATTCAATTCTAATCAAAATAGGAAATTTTGGTTGTAGTGAACATAAGTCATGTTGGCGGATCAATTTAATGTTGACTCCTGAGTGCTTATAAAATCTCATAAACGAAAGGGTTCCCAAAAATGTTGACTCAATTAATGGAATTATATATGTCATTAACTTATAATGAGATTATTTCATCCATTACTACCATCTACCCGTCACAAGTCAAAAACTTTAATATATATTGTTCTTTGGTATGGAGGTTGTGGGGTTGGGATGTTGGAATTCAGGCAAGATATAGTTGAGATGTCGCCTGAATTTGGTTTGGGAATGCCTAGTGAGTACCTAAAAATACTCCGACACTAAAGTCAATATGAAAAAAATGCGTGTAAAGAGAGAATAGAATGCAAGAGTATAAAAGAAAGTACTAGGCATTAACTTCCTTATGAAGGGTCTCATTTATTTATAGAGGAGAAAACTATGAACTATATATTCTCTAGTATATGTTGTTGGCATGACTGACTATCCTGTCATGTCGAGCCAACCAACTGTTAGTTCCCGATTAAAAAACTGGGTTCCATCATCTATACTTATGTTTGAGGGAATTTCGAATCAGGTGATTATATTGTTCCTGGTGAATTTCTGGAAGTTGGCAAAGGTAACGGTGGCAAGTGCCTCTACTTCTATCCAGTTGGTGAAATAATTGATCACCACAATAAATAAAAACTCCAACTATCTATCAGCTTGAGGAAATGGTCCCAATATGTCATCTCCACTCCTGTAGAATGACCAAGGGGCCATGGTGGTAGTCTTTTCTTCAGGTGGGGCTTTATGGAAGTCCATGAATCATTGTGGGTCCACCAACGAATCAAGTTGGAGGCATCATTTTCATAGTTGGCCAGAAGTATACAACTTTGAGGACCTTCTTTAATTTGCCAAAGAAGCATCCCCCAAGTAGTGTTCAATCTGCCTTCATGGACCTCTCTTAACGCATAATCTGCCTTGTCCAGCCCGATGCACTTGATCAGTGGTTTTGAGAAACCTTGCCTACATGAAAACCCTTGAACCAGGTTGTACTATGAGTTGTATCGAAGGAGCCACTGCCTCTCTTTTTTGTCGGTCAGCAGGTCCCTTTTTTGCAAATACTTTACGATAGAGCCAATCTAGTGAGTTGGAGTATCTGCTTGATTAACACCATGATGTTGGGTTGGATGATGGTCCTTTGGATTATAAAGCGGTCACTAACCAGACTCTATGTACTAGCCAGTTTTGACAAGATGTCAGCCCAATCATTTTAATCTTTGGCGATGTGGCGAAAAGTTGCCTCTTCAAACTTGGACATCATCTCTTTCACCTTAGCGAGGTACATAACTAGAGGGGATCCTTAGTTTGGTAAGTATCGACTATTAGTGAAATTGCTATATGGGAATTAGTGCAAATCACCACTTTGTCCACCCCGACTTCCCTAATCAATTGTAGATGACTATGCAAGCTTCATATTCAACTTGATTATTAGATGTTCAGATGGTGAATGTTAGGGACATCCTATCCTCATCCTCATCCTATCCACTTTCTCATCCTCATCCTCATCCTCATCGTCATCCTATCCTCATCCTCATCCTATCCTCATCCTCGTCCTCATCCACATCCTATCCTCATCCTCATTCTCGTCCTCATCCTCTTCCTCATCCTCATTCTCATTCTTGTCCTCATCCAATCCTCCTCCTTATGCTCATCCTTATCCTATCCTCATCTTCATTCTCCTCCTTCCCTCTTCCTTATCCTCATCCACTTCCTCATCCTCGTCCTCATCCTATCCTTATCCTCGTCCTCATCCTCATCCTCAGCCTCATCCTATCCTTATCCTCGTCCTCATCCTCATCCTCAGCCTCATCCTATCCTTATCCTCGTCCTCATCCTCATCCTCAGCCTCATCCTATCCTTATCCTCGTCCTCATCCTCATCCTCAGCCTCATCCTATCCTTATCCTCGTCCTCATCCTCATCCTCAGCCTCATCCTATCCTTATCCTCGTCCTCATCCTCATCCTCAGCCTCATCCTATCCTTATCCTCGTCCTCATCCTCATCCTCAGCCTCATCCTATCCTTATCCTCGTCCTCATCCTCATCCTCAGCCTCATCCTATCCTTATCCTCGTCCTCATCCTCATCCTCAGCCTCATCCTATCCTTATCCTCGTCCTCATCCTCATCCTCAGCCTCATCCTATCCTTATCCTCGTCCTCATCCTCATCCTCAGCCTCATCCTATCCTTATCCTCGTCCTCATCCTCATCCTCAGCCTCATCCTATCCTTATCCTCGTCCTCATCCTCATCCTCAGCCTCATCCTATCCTTATCCTCGTCCTCATCCTCATCCTCAGCCTCATCCTATCCTTATCCTCGTCCTCATCCTCATCCTCAGCCTCATCCTATCCTTATCCTCGTCCTCATCCTCATCCTCAGCCTCATCCTATCCTTATCCTCGTCCTCATCCTCATCCTCAGCCTCATCCTATCCTTATCCTCGTCCTCATCCTCATCCTCAGCCTCATCCTATCCTTATCCTCGTCCTCATCCTCATCCTCAGCCTCATCCTATCCTTATCCTCGTCCTCATCCTCATCCTCAGCCTCATCCTATCCTTATCCTCGTCCTCATCCTCATCCTCAGCCTCATCCTATCCTTATCCTCGTCCTCATCCTCATCCTCAGCCTCATCCTATCCTTATCCTCGTCCTCATCCTCATCCTCAGCCTCATCCTATCCTTATCCTCGTCCTCATCCTCATCCTCAGCCTCATCCTATCCTTATCCTCGTCCTCATCCTCATCCTCAGCCTCATCCTATCCTTATCCTCGTCCTCATCCTCATCCTCAGCCTCATCCTATCCTTATCCTCGTCCTCATCCTCATCCTCAGCCTCATCCTATCCTTATCCTCGTCCTCATCCTCATCCTCAGCCTCATCCTATCCTTATCCTCGTCCTCATCCTCATCCTCAGCCTCATCCTATCCTTATCCTCGTCCTCATCCTCATCCTCAGCCTCATCCTATCCTTATCCTCGTCCTCATCCTCATCCTCAGCCTCATCCTATCCTTATCCTCGTCCTCATCCTCATCCTCAGCCTCATCCTATCCTTATCCTCGTCCTCATCCTCATCCTCAGCCTCATCCTATCCTTATCCTCGTCCTCATCCTCATCCTCAGCCTCATCCTATCCTTATCCTCGTCCTCATCCTCATCCTCAGCCTCATCCTATCCTTATCCTCGTCCTCATCCTCATCCTCAGCCTCATCCTATCCTTATCCTCGTCCTCATCCTCATCCTCAGCCTCATCCTATCCTTATCCTCGTCCTCATCCTCATCCTCAGCCTCATCCTATCCTTATCCTCGTCCTCATCCTCATCCTCAGCCTCATCCTATCCTTATCCTCGTCCTCATCCTCATCCTCAGCCTCATCCTATCCTTATCCTCGTCCTCATCCTCATCCTCAGCCTCATCCTATCCTTATCCTCGTCCTCATCCTCATCCTCAGCCTCATCCTATCCTTATCCTCGTCCTCATCCTCATCCTCAGCCTCATCCTATCCTTATCCTCGTCCTCATCCTCATCCTCAGCCTCATCCTATCCTTATCCTCGTCCTCATCCTCATCCTCAGCCTCATCCTATCCTTATCCTCGTCCTCATCCTCATCCTCAGCCTCATCCTATCCTTATCCTCGTCCTCATCCTCATCCTCAGCCTCATCCTATCCTTATCCTCGTCCTCATCCTCATCCTCAGCCTCATCCTATCCTTATCCTCGTCCTCATCCTCATCCTCAGCCTCATCCTATCCTTATCCTCGTCCTCATCCTCATCCTCAGCCTCATCCTATCCTTATCCTCGTCCTCATCCTCATCCTCAGCCTCATCCTATCCTTATCCTCGTCCTCATCCTCATCCTCAGCCTCATCCTATCCTTATCCTCGTCCTCATCCTCATCCTCAGCCTCATCCTATCCTTATCCTCGTCCTCATCCTCATCCTCAGCCTCATCCTATCCTTATCCTCGTCCTCATCCTCATCCTCAGCCTCATCCTATCCTTATCCTCGTCCTCATCCTCATCCTCAGCCTCATCCTATCCTTATCCTCGTCCTCATCCTCATCCTCAGCCTCATCCTATCCTTATCCTCGTCCTCATCCTCATCCTCAGCCTCATCCTATCCTTATCCTCGTCCTCATCCTCATCCTCAGCCTCATCCTATCCTTATCCTCGTCCTCATCCTCATCCTCAGCCTCATCCTATCCTTATCCTCGTCCTCATCCTCATCCTCAGCCTCATCCTATCCTTATCCTCGTCCTCATCCTCATCCTCAGCCTCATCCTATCCTTATCCTCGTCCTCATCCTCATCCTCAGCCTCATCCTATCCTTATCCTCGTCCTCATCCTCATCCTCAGCCTCATCCTATCCTTATCCTCGTCCTCATCCTCATCCTCAGCCTCATCCTATCCTTATCCTCGTCCTCATCCTCATCCTCAGCCTCATCCTATCCTTATCCTCGTCCTCATCCTCATCCTCAGCCTCATCCTATCCTTATCCTCGTCCTCATCCTCATCCTCAGCCTCATCCTATCCTTATCCTCGTCCTCATCCTCATCCTCAGCCTCATCCTATCCTTATCCTCGTCCTCATCCTCATCCTCAGCCTCATCCTATCCTTATCCTCGTCCTCATCCTCATCCTCAGCCTCATCCTATCCTTATCCTCGTCCTCATCCTCATCCTCAGCCTCATCCTATCCTTATCCTCGTCCTCATCCTCATCCTCAGCCTCATCCTATCCTTATCCTCGTCCTCATCCTCATCCTCAGCCTCATCCTATCCTTATCCTCGTCCTCATCCTCATCCTCAGCCTCATCCTATCCTTATCCTCGTCCTCATCCTCATCCTCAGCCTCATCCTATCCTTATCCTCGTCCTCATCCTCATCCTCAGCCTCATCCTATCCTTATCCTCGTCCTCATCCTCATCCTCAGCCTCATCCTATCCTTATCCTCGTCCTCATCCTCATCCTCAGCCTCATCCTATCCTTATCCTCGTCCTCATCCTCATCCTCAGCCTCATCCTATCCTTATCCTCGTCCTCATCCTCATCCTCAGCCTCATCCTATCCTTATCCTCGTCCTCATCCTCATCCTCAGCCTCATCCTATCCTTATCCTCGTCCTCATCCTCATCCTCAGCCTCATCCTATCCTTATCCTCGTCCTCATCCTCATCCTCAGCCTCATCCTATCCTTATCCTCGTCCTCATCCTCATCCTCAGCCTCATCCTATCCTTATCCTCGTCCTCATCCTCATCCTCAGCCTCATCCTATCCTTATCCTCGTCCTCATCCTCATCCTCAGCCTCATCCTATCCTTATCCTCGTCCTCATCCTCATCCTCAGCCTCATCCTATCCTTATCCTCGTCCTCATCCTCATCCTCAGCCTCATCCTATCCTTATCCTCGTCCTCATCCTCATCCTCAGCCTCATCCTATCCTTATCCTCGTCCTCATCCTCATCCTCAGCCTCATCCTATCCTTATCCTCGTCCTCATCCTCATCCTCAGCCTCATCCTATCCTTATCCTCGTCCTCATCCTCATCCTCAGCCTCATCCTATCCTTATCCTCGTCCTCATCCTCATCCTCAGCCTCATCCTATCCTTATCCTCGTCCTCATCCTCATCCTCAGCCTCATCCTATCCTTATCCTCGTCCTCATCCTCATCCTCAGCCTCATCCTATCCTTATCCTCGTCCTCATCCTCATCCTCAGCCTCATCCTATCCTTATCCTCGTCCTCATCCTCATCCTCAGCCTCATCCTATCCTTATCCTCGTCCTCATCCTCATCCTCAGCCTCATCCTATCCTTATCCTCGTCCTCATCCTCATCCTCAGCCTCATCCTATCCTTATCCTCGTCCTCATCCTCATCCTCAGCCTCATCCTATCCTTATCCTCGTCCTCATCCTCATCCTCAGCCTCATCCTATCCTTATCCTCGTCCTCATCCTCATCCTCAGCCTCATCCTATCCTTATCCTCGTCCTCATCCTCATCCTCAGCCTCATCCTATCCTTATCCTCGTCCTCATCCTCATCCTCAGCCTCATCCTATCCTTATCCTCGTCCTCATCCTCATCCTCAGCCTCATCCTATCCTTATCCTCGTCCTCATCCTCATCCTCAGCCTCATCCTATCCTTATCCTCGTCCTCATCCTCATCCTCAGCCTCATCCTATCCTTATCCTCGTCCTCATCCTCATCCTCAGCCTCATCCTATCCTTATCCTCGTCCTCATCCTCATCCTCAGCCTCATCCTATCCTTATCCTCGTCCTCATCCTCATCCTCAGCCTCATCCTATCCTTATCCTCGTCCTCATCCTCATCCTCAGCCTCATCCTATCCTTATCCTCGTCCTCATCCTCATCCTCATCCTCAGCCTCATCCTATCCTTATCCTTATCCACATTCTAATCCTCATACTATCCTCATTCAACTCCTCATCCTATCCTCATCCTCTTTCTCGACCTAATCCTATACTCATCCTCGTCCTAATCCACATCCTATCCTCATCCTCATTATCGTCTTAATCCTAGCCTCATCCTCGTCCTCATCCTATCCATATCCTCATTCTCGTCCTCATCCTATCCTCATCCTCATCCTCATCCACTTCCTCATCCTGTCCTCGTCCTCTTCCTCGTCCTAAACCTATCCTCATCCTCATTCTCGTCCTCATCCTCATCCTATCCTCATTCTCTTTATCTTCCTCATCATACCTAATCCTCGTGCTCGTCCTCATCATATCCTCATCCTCTTCCTCATCCTCATCCTCTTTCTCATCCTATCCTGATCATCATCCTCATCCTCATCCTCATCCTCGTCCTAATCTACATCCTCATCCCTCATCCTATCCTCATTGTCATCCTATCCTTATCCTCGTCCTCATCCTATCCTCATCCTCATTCTCGTCATCATCCTATCCTCATCCTCCTCCTCATCCTATCCTCATCCTCATTCTCATCCTTATCCTATCCTCATCCCCATCCTCTTCCTCATCATCCTCCTATCCTCGTCCTCATCCTCATTCTTGTCCTCATCCTCATCCTCTTCCCCATCCTCATCATCCTCCACATCCTATCGTTATCCTCATCCTCATCCTCATCGTACCCTCATTCTCGTCCTCATCCTATCCTCATTCTAATCCTCATCATATCCTCTTCCTCATCCTCATCATATCCTCATTCTCATTCTCGTCCTCATCCTATCCTCCTCCTAATCCTCATTCTCATCCTCATATTATCCTCATCCTCGTCCACATCCTCATCATATCCTCGTCCTCATCCTCATTCTCGTCCTCATCCT
>NW_017724611.1:6212-7719 GCF_001865875.1 Lupinus angustifolius | reverse complement strand
CCTCATCCTCATACTCATCCTTATCCTAACCTCATCCTCATCCTCATCCTATCCTCTTCCTCATCCTCATCCTATCCTCATTCTCATTCTCGTCCTCATCATTACCCTCATTCTACTCCTTATCCTCATCCTCATCCTATCCTCATTCTCGTTATCGTCCTCATCCCCTCCTCCTCCTTATCCTCATCCTCTTCCTCATCCTCATCCTAATCCACATCCTCATCCTCATACTATCCTTATCCTTGTCCTCATCCTATCCTCATCCTCATTCTCATGTTCATCCGAATCCACTCCTCATCCTCATCCTCGTCCTCATCCTATCCTCATCCTATCCTCATCCTCATTCTCATGTTCATCCGAATCCACTCCTCATCCTCATCCTCGTCCTCATCCTATCCTCATCCTATCCTCATCCTCATTCTCATGTTCATCCGAATCCACTCCTCATCCTCATCCTCGTCCTCATCCTATCCTCATCCTATCCTCATCCTCATTCTCATGTTCATCCGAATCCACTCCTCATCCTCATCCTCGTCCTCATCCTATCCTCATCCTATCCTCATCCTCATTCTCATGTTCATCCGAATCCACTCCTCATCCTCATCCTCGTCCTCATCCTATCCTCATCCTATCCTCATCCTCATTCTCATGTTCATCCGAATCCACTCCTCATCCTCATCCTCGTCCTCATCCTATCCTCATCCTATCCTCATCCTCATTCTCATGTTCATCCGAATCCACTCCTCATCCTCATCCTCGTCCTCATCCTATCCTCATCCTATCCTCATCCTCATTCTCATGTTCATCCGAATCCACTCCTCATCCTCATCCTCGTCCTCATCCTATCCTCATCCTATCCTCATCCTCATTCTCATGTTCATCCGAATCCACTCCTCATCCTCATCCTCGTCCTCATCCTATCCTCATCCTATCCTCATCCTCATTCTCATGTTCATCCGAATCCACTCCTCATCCTCATCCTCGTCCTCATCCTATCCTCATCCTATCCTCATCCTCATTCTCATGTTCATCCGAATCCACTCCTCATCCTCATCCTCGTCCTCATCCTATCCTCATCCTATCCTCATCCTCATTCTCATGTTCATCCGAATCCACTCCTCATCCTCATCCTCGTCCTCATCCTATCCTCATCCTATCCTCATCCTCATTCTCATGTTCATCCGAATCCACTCCTCATCCTCATCCTCGTCCTCATCCTATCCTCATCCTATCCTCATCCTCATTCTCATGTTCATCCGAATCCACTCCTCATCCTCATCCTCGTCCTCATCCTATCCTCATCCTATCCTCATCCTCATTCTCATGTTCATCCGAATCCACTCCTCATCCTCATCCTCGTCCTCATCCTATCCTCATCCTATCCTCATCCTCATCCTGTCCTCATCCTCATTCTCGTCCTCATCCTATGCTCTTCCTCATCCTCATCCTATCCTCATCCTCATTCTCATGTTCATCCGCATCCTCAACCTATCCTCATCCTCATTCT
>NW_017724611.1:1184-6112 GCF_001865875.1 Lupinus angustifolius | reverse complement strand
ATCCTATCCTCATTCTCATTCTCGTCCTATCTTCAACCTCTTCCTATCCTCATCCTCAATCTCATTCTCATTCGCATCCTCATCGTCTTCCTCATCTTCATCCTCATCCTCTCGTCATCCTTATCCACATCTTATTCTCATCCTAATCCTCATCCTATCCTCATCCTCGTCCTCATCCTATCTTGATCCTCATTCTCGTCCTCATCCTCATTCTCGTCTTCATACTATCCTCATCCTCATCCTCATGCTAACCTCATTCTCATTCTCGTCCTCATCCTATCCTCATCCTCATCCTATCCTCATTCTCATTCTCGTCCTCATCCTATCCTCTTCCTCATCCTCATCCTATCCTCATTCTCATTCTCGTCCTCATCCTATCCTCTTCCTCATCCTCATCCTATCCTCATTCTCATTCTCGTCCTCATCCTATCCTCTTCCTCATCCTCATCCTATCCTCATTCTCATTCTCGTCCTCATCCTATCCTCTTCCTCATCCTCATCCTATCCTCATTCTCATTCTCGTCCTCATCCTATCCTCTTCCTCATCCTCATCCTATCCTCATTCTCATTCTCGTCCTCATCCTATCCTCTTCCTCATCCTCATCCTATCCTCATTCTCATTCTCGTCCTCATCCTATCCTCTTCCTCATCCTCATCCTATCCTCATTCTCATTCTCGTCCTCATCCTATCCTCTTCCTCATCCTCATCCTATCCTCATTCTCATTCTCGTCCTCATCCTATCCTCTTCCTCATCCTCATCCTATCCTCATTCTCATTCTCGTCCTCATCCTATCCTCTTCCTCATCCTCATCCTATCCTCATTCTCATTCTCGTCCTCATCCTATCCTCTTCCTCATCCTCATCCTATCCTCATTCTCATTCTCGTCCTCATCCTATCCTCTTCCTCATCCTCATCCTATCCTCATTCTCATTCTCGTCCTCATCCTATCCTCTTCCTCATCCTCATCCTATCCTCATTCTCATTCTCGTCCTCATCCTATCCTCTTCCTCATCCTCATCCTATCCTCATTCTCATTCTCGTCCTCATCCTATCCTCTTCCTCATCCTCATCCTATCCTCATTCTCATTCTCGTCCTCATCCTATCCTCTTCCTCATCCTCATCCTATCCTCATTCTCATTCTCGTCCTCATCCTATCCTCTTCCTCATCCTCATCCTATCCTCATTCTCATTCTCGTCCTCATCCTATCCTCTTCCTCATCCTCATCCTATCCTCATTCTCATTCTCGTCCTCATCCTATCCTCTTCCTCATCCTCATCCTATCCTCATTCTCATTCTCGTCCTCATCCTATCCTCTTCCTCATCCTCATCCTATCCTCATTCTCATTCTCGTCCTCATCCTATCCTCTTCCTCATCCTCATCCTATCCTCATTCTCATTCTCGTCCTCATCCTATCCTCTTCCTCATCCTCATCCTATCCTCATTCTCATTCTCGTCCTCATCCTATCCTCTTCCTCATCCTCATCCTATCCTCATTCTCATTCTCGTCCTCATCCTATCCTCTTCCTCATCCTCATCCTATCCTCATTCTCATTCTCGTCCTCATCCTATCCTCTTCCTCATCCTCATCCTATCCTCATTCTCATTCTCGTCCTCATCCTATCCTCTTCCTCATCCTCATCCTATCCTCATTCTCATTCTCGTCCTCATCCTATCCTCTTCCTCATCCTCATCCTATCCTCATTCTCATTCTCGTCCTCATCCTATCCTCTTCCTCATCCTCATCCTATCCTCATTCTCATTCTCGTCCTCATCCTATCCTCTTCCTCATCCTCATCCTATCCTCATTCTCATTCTCGTCCTCATCCTATCCTCTTCCTCATCCTCATCCTATCCTCATTCTCATTCTCGTCCTCATCCTATCCTCTTCCTCATCCTCATCCTATCCTCATTCTCATTCTCGTCCTCATCCTATCCTCTTCCTCATCCTCATCCTATCCTCATTCTCATTCTCGTCCTCATCCTATCCTCTTCCTCATCCTCATCCTATCCTCATTCTCATTCTCGTCCTCATCCTATCCTCTTCCTCATCCTCATCCTATCCTCATTCTCATTCTCGTCCTCATCCTATCCTCTTCCTCATCCTCATCCTATCCTCATTCTCATTCTCGTCCTCATCCTATCCTCTTCCTCATCCTCATCCTATCCTCATTCTCATTCTCGTCCTCATCCTATCCTCTTCCTCATCCTCATCCTATCCTCATTCTCATTCTCGTCCTCATCCTATCCTCTTCCTCATCCTCATCCTATCCTCATTCTCATTCTCGTCCTCATCCTATCCTCTTCCTCATCCTCATCCTATCCTCATTCTCATTCTCGTCCTCATCCTATCCTCTTCCTCATCCTCATCCTATCCTCATTCTCATTCTCGTCCTCATCCTATCCTCTTCCTCATCCTCATCCTATCCTCATTCTCATTCTCGTCCTCATCCTATCCTCTTCCTCATCCTCATCCTATCCTCATTCTCATTCTCGTCCTCATCCTATCCTCTTCCTCATCCTCATCCTATCCTCATTCTCATTCTCGTCCTCATCCTATCCTCTTCCTCATCCTCATCCTATCCTCATTCTCATTCTCGTCCTCATCCTATCCTCTTCCTCATCCTCATCCTATCCTCATTCTCATTCTCGTCCTCATCCTATCCTCTTCCTCATCCTCATCCTATCCTCATTCTCATTCTCGTCCTCATCCTATCCTCTTCCTCATCCTCATCCTATCCTCATTCTCATTCTCGTCCTCATCCTATCCTCTTCCTCATCCTCATCCTATCCTCATTCTCATTCTCGTCCTCATCCTATCCTCTTCCTCATCCTCATCCTATCCTCATTCTCATTCTCGTCCTCATCCTATCCTCTTCCTCATCCTCATCCTATCCTCATTCTCATTCTCGTCCTCATCCTATCCTCTTCCTCATCCTCATCCTATCCTCATTCTCATTCTCGTCCTCATCCTATCCTCTTCCTCATCCTCATCCTATCCTCATTCTCATTCTCGTCCTCATCCTATCCTCTTCCTCATCCTCATCCTATCCTCATTCTCATTCTCGTCCTCATCCTATCCTCTTCCTCATCCTCATCCTATCCTCATTCTCATTCTCGTCCTCATCCTATCCTCTTCCTCATCCTCATCCTATCCTCATTCTCATTCTCGTCCTCATCCTATCCTCTTCCTCATCCTCATCCTATCCTCATTCTCATTCTCGTCCTCATCCTATCCTCTTCCTCATCCTCATCCTATCCTCATTCTCATTCTCGTCCTCATCCTATCCTCTTCCTCATCCTCATCCTATCCTCATTCTCATTCTCGTCCTCATCCTATCCTCTTCCTCATCCTCATCCTATCCTCATTCTCATTCTCGTCCTCATCCTATCCTCTTCCTCATCCTCATCCTATCCTCATTCTCATTCTCGTCCTCATCCTATCCTCTTCCTCATCCTCATCCTATCCTCATTCTCATTCTCGTCCTCATCCTATCCTCTTCCTCATCCTCATCCTATCCTCATTCTCATTCTCGTCCTCATCCTATCCTCTTCCTCATCCTCATCCTATCCTCATTCTCATTCTCGTCCTCATCCTATCCTCTTCCTCATCCTCATCCTATCCTCATTCTCATTCTCGTCCTCATCCTATCCTCTTCCTCATCCTCATCCTATCCTCATTCTCATTCTCGTCCTCATCCTATCCTCTTCCTCATCCTCATCCTATCCTCATTCTCATTCTCGTCCTCATCCTATCCTCTTCCTCATCCTCATCCTATCCTCATTCTCATTCTCGTCCTCATCCTATCCTCTTCCTCATCCTCATCCTATCCTCATTCTCATTCTCGTCCTCATCCTATCCTCTTCCTCATCCTCATCCTATCCTCATTCTCATTCTCGTCCTCATCCTATCCTCTTCCTCATCCTCATCCTATCCTCATTCTCATTCTCGTCCTCATCCTATCCTCTTCCTCATCCTCATCCTATCCTCATTCTCATTCTCGTCCTCATCCTATCCTCTTCCTCATCCTCATCCTATCCTCATTCTCATTCTCGTCCTCATCCTATCCTCTTCCTCATCCTCATCCTATCCTCATTCTCATTCTCGTCCTCATCCTATCCTCTTCCTCATCCTCATCCTATCCTCATTCTCATTCTCGTCCTCATCCTATCCTCTTCCTCATCCTCATCCTATCCTCATTCTCATTCTCGTCCTCATCCTATCCTCTTCCTCATCCTCATCCTATCCTCATTCTCATTCTCGTCCTCATCCTATCCTCTTCCTCATCCTCATCCTATCCTCATTCTCATTCTCGTCCTCATCCTATCCTCTTCCTCATCCTCATCCTATCCTCATTCTCATTCTCATCCTCCTCCTATCCTCATCCTCATCCTCATTGTCGTCCTCATCCTCATCCTCATCCTCTACCTCTTCCTCATCCTATCCTTATCCTAATCCTCATCCTCTTCCACATTCTCATCCTCACCCTCATCCTCATTCACGTCCTCATCCTCTTCCTCATCCTCAGCCTCCTCTTAATGATATCCTCATTCTCATCCTCCTCCTATCCTAATCCTCATCCTCTTCCACATTCTCATCCTCATCCTCTTCCTCATCCTCATCCTCATTCTCGTCCTCATCCTCATCCTCATTCTCGTCCTCATCCTCATCCTCATTCTCGTCCTCATCCTCATCCTCATTCTCGTCCTCATCCTCATCCTCATTCTCGTCCTCATCCTCATCCTCATTCTCGTCCTCATCCTCATCCTCATTCTCGTCCTCATCCTCATCCTCATTCTCGTCCTCATCCTCATCCTCATTCTCGTCCTCATCCTCATCCTCATTCTCGTCCTCATCCTCATCCTCATTCTCGTCCTCATCCTATCCTCAAACTCATGCTCTTCCTCTTCCTCTTCCTCATCCTA
>NW_017724611.1:652-1084 GCF_001865875.1 Lupinus angustifolius | reverse complement strand
ATCCCCATCCTCATCCTCATCCTATCCTCATTCTCGTCATCATCCTATCCTCCTCCTTATTCTCATCCTCTTCCTCATCGTCATCCTGATCCTTATCCTATCCTGATCCTTATCCTCCTCCTACCATCTTCCTTATCCTCATCCACTTCCTCATCCTCCTCCTCATCCTCATCCTAACCTCATTCTCTTCCTCATATCATCCTCATCCTCTTCCTCATCCTCATCCTCATTCATGTCCTCATCGTATCCTCATCCTCATCCTCCTCCTTATCCTATCCTCATCCTCATTCACGTCCTCATCCTAATCCTATCCTCATCCTCCTCCTCATTCTATCCTTATCCTCATTCTCGTCCTTATCCTATCCTCATCCTCTTCATTTTCCTCATCCTCTCCTCCTCCTCATTCTCGTCCTCATCCTATCCTCATCCTAT
>NW_017724611.1:0-552 GCF_001865875.1 Lupinus angustifolius | reverse complement strand
TCATCTTATCCTCCTCCTCATTCTCGTCCTCATCCTATCCTCATCCTCCTCCTGATCCTATCCTCATCCTCATCGTCATCCTCTTCCTACCCTTTTCCTTATCCTCATCCATTTCCTCATGCTCGTCCTACTCCTATCCTATCCTCATCCTCATCCTATCCTCATCCTCATTCTCGTCCTCATCCTATCCTCATCCTCATCCTCTTCCTCTTCCTCATCCTATCCTCTTCCTCAATCTCGTCCTCATCCTATCCTCATCCTCATCCTCTTCCTCTTCCTCATCCTATCCTCTTCCTCAATCTCGTCCTCATCCTATCCTCATCCTCATCCTCTTCCTCTTCCTCATCCTATCCTCTTCCTCAATCTCGTCCTCATCCTATCCTCATCCTCATCCTCTTCCTCTTCCTCATCCTATCCTCTTCCTCAATCTCGTCCTCATCCTATCCTCATCCTCATCCTCTTCCTCTTCCTCATCCTATCCTCTTCCTCAATCTCGTCCTCATCCTATCCTCATCCTCCTACTATTCTCATTCTCATCCTCATCCTCATCCT
>NW_017724610.1:0-2034 GCF_001865875.1 Lupinus angustifolius | reverse complement strand
TATAATAATATTCTATTAAATGAAAAAGCTTTATTTTAATAAAATAATATTCTATAATGATATAAAAATATAATACAATGAAGGTGGAAGTGTCAAAGGAGTGGAAAATACGTTAACTCAACTTGTCTACCTCAAACGTTTCACACATAAGATAGTGTTGGCACCATTTTCTGCATAAGTTCCATTGCTATAAATAACAACAGTGAAGCATATACATTCTATCAGAGAGTCACTCTACTGCTGAGTTCTTCAACTTACATCTAAAGGTAATTAGAGTGATATGCTAATATTTAAGTATCAATAATAATATGAAAATCAATCACAGTGGAAGGGCACTATTATAAAATGTGATTACTAAAATGTTTAAGAGAAGCATGCATTTTGTGTGTGTGATGTTACTTAAATGGAGTGTTTAATGTAAGTGTCTTATGTCATGCATTAAAATGATACTCAACTTTGTTCAAAACATGAGATATTACAATCATTTGTTGGGTCAAATCTTATATTGTTAAAATGTTTTTTCTTGTTCAGGTTATATAAAAAGAATCAACATGGCTGCACCCATTGTGAAGAAGAAGGTTGTGTTCATAATGGGATCAACTGGCACTGGAAAAACCAAACTTTCAATCAACCTAGGTTCCCAATTCCCATCTGAGATCATAAATTCTGACAAAATTCAAGTATACAAGGGCCTAGATATATTGGTGAATAAGATACCTGAGTCTGAACGTTGTGGCATTCCCCATCACTTGCTAGATATCATTGATAATCATTACTACACCTTCACTTCTGATGACTTTTGCAAACATGCACTTGCTGCTATAGATCTCATTCATCAAAATGGACACTTACCCATTATTGTGGGAGGATCCAATAATTACCTAGAAGCCTTAGTGGAGGACCCTAACAATGCATTTCTTTCCAAATATGATTCTTGTTTTATTTGGCTTCATGTGTCTTTGCCTGTTTTATTTCAATATTTAGACAAAAGGGTTGATGAAATGGTGGATGCAGGGATTTTGGATGAGATCCGACAAGTTTATGTTCCTGGAGCAAGTTACTCTCATGGTTTGAGAAGAGCCATTGGGGTTGAAGAGTTTGATCATTATATTCTTATAGAGGAAGAATCATATGATGAGGCTTATAAGGAAAAGGTGCTACAAGATGCAATTAGGAGAACAAAAGAAAATACTTTTAAGTTGGCTGAAGATCAACTTCAGAAGATTCATAGGCTTAACTATGAGCTTGGATGGGGAATGCACATGATTGATTCTACACTAGTGTTTGAAACTGTTTTAAGAGGAGAAAAGTATATGGATTTGTACCAAGAGATTATATTGAAACCGAGCATGAATATAGTGCAAAAGTTTCTAGAGGAGGCAACCCAAGAAACACCATAATAAGTGTCCCAACACCATGCAGCTTGCACTACTTGTGCTTAAATTGGTCTAATGAGGGTGATAAAGTTAATAATAAATGGTTTTTATGTATTAATAATAAACAATTATGTTTTTCAACCTATTTCATACACCGGTTGTCTATATCATGAGAATATACATTTAGCTATGCTACTTCTAACAGAAACAAGGACCCTAAGATCACCTTAATAAGTTCCAAAATATGAATCGATTATATAAAAAAAGAATTCCATTGAAACCTGTTCTAACTTCTTTCCTTTCACCTGTCCTCTATGCTGCATAATATGTCAATGCGTTGATTCAATTTTTTTTAAAGCAAAAGTGCAACTACACCCCCGAAATATATATTAGAGATACAAACCAAGAAGAACAAATTACATATTGTTAAACCTATAGCTAGGGAGGCCTAGTCTATTTCTATTATACTCATCCTTTATAAAAGTAGGAGAATTGTTCCAAGAAGAATTCTACCTAGAATCTATTGCATAGTTTGCTAACTTATCGACACAAGAATTGCCCTCCCTAAAGATGTGCGAGATATGAAAATTCATTGATAACAACTTGGATTTGCATTGTTCCCAAGCATTGCTAATCTTCCAAGGGTTTTTGTTTTGTG
>NW_017724609.1:0-15251 GCF_001865875.1 Lupinus angustifolius | reverse complement strand
CTCCTCATTAACCAAAGAGGGGATCACAGATTGGATTAGATTATTAGGATTTGTGTCATTCGAGGAGGCAAACAGATCAGTATAGAACCGTATCACATGGTTGTCAATATCATACTGATTAGTTATGAAGACATCATTATTTTGCAACTTAGAGATAGACTTTGTGGCATGCCTGATCTTTGTAACTTTGTGAAAGAAACTAGTGTTTCTATCACCTTGAGAGAACCAATTGATTCTAGCCTTCTCCTTCCATAAAACTTCTTCTAACATAAGAGCTTCTAAGATATTAGATTGAGCTTTATCTTCTAACATTGGATGCTTCAATGACCGTCTTTGCAGCCAAGTGCTCACCCTGCATTTGAGTGTTGGGCATCTCAGAAATGGCTTCCCCTACTTCCCCCACATTTTTCTTGATGTTTGTTTTTGGAATAGCCATCTCTACTAGATGTTTGATTGCTCTACGACAGTTAGAGATGTTGTGCCCAATGACTAGACAACCATTGCAAAAATCCGGAATATTCTCATAGTCAATGTGAACAAAAAAAGCAAATCCTTCCCGTTCTACCAGGATTTGATCCGAAAGCTGTGCTTTAAGGCCGACTTAAACTGACACCTTTTCATAATGCCCAAAGGATTTATTGCTCGTTGCCATATCCAGGGAGACTGGAGTTCCAATGCCACCTGCGATAGAATATATTATCCTTGGACTCTAGTATTCTTGGGGGAGGTTATTAATACGGATCCAGCATTGTGTATGAGATAGTTTTTGCAAGTTTGGGTTGAAATCATGTGTCCATAAGAACAGCTTTAAGAAACCCAGTTTCAAGCTCCATGACCCGACAGAGCATATTTTTCTCATGTCCTCCATTGAAGAGAATGAAAAATCATAAAACCCTTTACCCAGAGAGATAATGGACCATTCTCCCACCATATTCCACATAGTGGTAAGTTTACTTTTCAGATCTGTAAACTTCAATGGTGTGTCCCCTTTAGAGAAGATGATTCTACCGTGAAGATGAGTCTTGCACCAGATTAATCCTTCTTGATAGTCTGATTTAGGAATTTTGATGGCTATTGCATCTCCTTTGAGGCAAGGCTCAGGTAGCTGAGGTGGAACGATATCTGGAGTATTATTTAGAGCCTGAATGAAGGATTTTTTCCCTCCCCGTGGTTGCTCCACTTGGGTGGCCTTTATTGGTTCCTTGTGTTGTATTATTGGAACGTTATTCTCCCCAATCAAGCATTTCCAGGGAATAATAGAATTTGTGCAAGTCATGATGGAGAAATGATAGCAAGACAGGTGAAAGAGAGGACAAAGATTTAGAAGATCCAAGAAGTTTGGATTTTCCTTGCCAAGGATTTAGGATAGATTCCCAGGAAAAAGGAATTGATTATGCCCTAGCAGAGCCATTCAGAGTCCAAATATTTCTTTAATAAGAAATTTAGTTCAATTCAAGTGTTTATTAGATTTTTTTAAAACTAAAATATGATTTAGATTAAATATATTAATTAAACAAAAACATGCCTTAATTAAACATGCTATTAACTATTGATTTTCCTTTTTCTAATTACATCACATGTACCTTAGATTCAAATATGATGGGTTAAAGATCTTAGATTTTCTACTTCTGAAATCTAGCCTAAGATTGTTAAAATAGTTGAGCTTTTGTTAGTCGGTTAGTTAATTTGGTTATGGTAGTTAGTGTTTTCTTCCCTTTATATAAATGATTCAATGTAACTTTGGAATTCAATTCAATAACATTTTCTCATTCTTTCTTGTTCATCAAGAATCTCTCTTATCCATACCTACTACCATTTTAACAAAGATAGCACTTCTTAATCTTAAAGCCTATCTAAGAAAACTATCATGTTGAGACTATGCACCATGTACTTAATTTTATTTAATATTTTCTTAACATTGGTCCTAATGTCAGGATAATGAACTCAATAAAGAAATATAATTTTGAACATGTAAATGTATCACTTCTCTATGTATTAAATTCTTAACCCTTTAATAAAAGTATAATATTTTATTTCCCGTTAAAAAAATGATTTATCTGAACTAAATTTTTAACCAATTAAACGAGTACAATGTAATATTTTTATTGGACTGTTTGTAATTAAAAATATAGTTCGGTCGCACTTAAATAAGGATTTTCTAAGTAAAATACAGATAATTTAAATGTTGCAAAATGAAAAACAAAATCAGTACACTGTCTATTGTTGTTTAAAATAGAGTAAAAGCCTAAAAGGTAGTTAATGGTTTTTTCTCAAAAAGACCTAGAAAATAATTCTCCTAGTATTGGAGAGAGAGAGAAAGAGGGTGAAACATCATGGGAAAGGGAGAGCAACTGTGAAATTGAGAGAAAGGTTGGAAATGAGTAGAATTTGACTTATCTCGACATCATAATAATTGATTTGTGTCGAGTTCAACTTTTCAATATTTCGAGTGGATTAATCATCTCAAATTATGCAGCTCAAATGATTATCTTATATTATAATAATAATGATCATACATCGGTATAAAAACTGGTATATATACATATATATTATTTGGGTTAAAAATACTTTTATCTCTATAAATTGGCCAGTTTGATATTCGTCCTACCTTTTTATCTTTTTGGTCTTTACTCTCTAATTTACTTTTTTTCTTTTGTTTTTAGTTCCTCCCGTAAAGTTTGAGTTGTTAAACGTTGAAGTGACTAACAAAACTCTATTCCACAATGTCATATTATCAATATTTGGCTGCAAGAACTAAAAATAAAAAACCATATATTACATGGAATCTAGGTTATATTTGTTGTATATGTCTCTTTAACCAGTGAATCAGTTTTCATACCAATATGGTATAAAATGATATTGATCATTCAATTAAATTGGTCAAAACTGGAAAATATGAGTTAAAATTGGTTTATAACTAAATAAACATCATAATTTTCAAAATGACATATTAAGTGTCATTAAGTATTCCAACCTCGAACTTGATAATTGTTTGTAACATATTATTCATTGAATCATTTCAATAATATGTTATAAATAATAATATTTATATTCATAAATTTATTATATTTAATATAATATAAATTAATATTTAACTAATATATAATTTAATGAATGAATCTATGTTTGGATCATTATACCACTATGCTAGTATTGTGATTGTATGATAATTCATACGGTATTATGTAGTATAAACACAAATCTCCTTATTATTAAATACCTTTTATCCATCTGCATAATACCATGGTCACAATATATATCAAACCTCCAATAATTTCAATATCCCAAAAATCACTGAAGCCATCACCAAATAACACAACGAATCATACAAGTAGGCCAAAGAAGAGATGAAATAAAAAGACTCAACCCTCCAATAGTTCATCACCCTCCACTATGGCTACCAAAAGCACAAGCATACTACTTCCCTTTCACTAATAGGTTCCTACTACATAGACGTCGTCTCAGATTTAATACATCGTCCAAGCAATGAAATATTCCTTATCATGAATTGACCTAGCAAATTTAGTCGTTAAGGGGACAAACACCCTAAATTGGTTTTGGAATGAAATAATGAGAAGACTTGGCGATGCGATAAATACTAGATTTTGATAAGATAAATGGCTTTGGAATTATGAACACCTAATTTTGTCCAATTAATGTTGTAGTAAAAAATGACAAAAATATAAAAATAAAAATTATATTAAAATCGCTTTGATTTAAAAAATTAATTTTTTAAAGATTTGATTTCATCAAAATTTAATCAAAAAATATATTAAGGATTACAATTTGAAAATAAGGAAACAAAATCACAAGATAAATTTGATATCAATTTCATTGAGTTGCATGATTAAAATATAATCATAATTGCTATCAAAATAAGTTAAGGATAATAAATCATATTTTTTTCCTTTTTCTCTCCCATTTTCCTTTCCTTTTTATAAAATAATAATACTACAAAGGGGTTTTAAGTAAGTGTTTTTTTTAATAGGCAAAATGTCAGAAGTGGGATTTGAACCCACGCTCTCTCACGAGAACCAGAACTTGAGTCTGGCGCCTTAGACCACTCGGCCATCCTGACACTTGTTGAGATTTAATTAAATTAAAAGGTATCTATCGGGTTAAATAATGATAAGATACAGTTTTATTTTTTAATAAATATAAAAGGTTGTTCAATCAATTTAATAATCCATTAGTAGAATCATTAATGGGAAATATAAATTTGAAAAAAAAACATGTGTCAAATATTTAAATTTAACCAATCAAGTTAATGAGTCTAGTGAACAAATTAATGGAGAGATACCTATCTGGAGAAAAAAAACATGTGTCAAATATTCGAATTCAATCAAGTTATTATGGACTCATTAATATATGAATTCTCTCTCAAGAAAAAAGTGTTCAAGGTTCACCTACAAATAGATGGGAGACACGCACAAAAAACACACAAATACACACAAACATATGGAAGTTCCAAAAATCAAGACAAGGGCAACATAAAAGGAGGAGCAGTAACAAAAGTCTTTGATAAATAAAATTGTCAGGTTTGTAATTCTTTCTACTCTATAATTATTTTCCTTTATTCTATTAATTTTTTCAAAAGGAAGTCACACCATCTGATCTTTGATCTATTTAATTTCTAATAATCGAACGTACCATTTTATGTACTAATAATAAAGAATAAATGCTTCTTATGTACTAATAATAGAGAATAAATGCTTCTTATTAAAAACTAATAATAAACCTTTATATGCATTAAAGTTGGCATCATTAGCTGCGACCTAAAATGAGTTTTTACATAAGATTTAGCGAATAAAAATGTCCTCTTCATTTACACCAAAAAACACATACTGTTTGTTCATAATATGAAAGCGCATTTCTCTTCAGCAAAATTTCTTTTGTTGGCACTCTATCAAGGATCAAGGCCACCACATTTGAAGGAATGAATGGAATTCAGAATTTCTTTAAAAACCCATCTTAAAAATAAAGTTAGAATAACGAATGTTTTAGAAAGATTACATGTCCTAAGAAACCATGTCTCTATAAGTCACATCAACTAATATAATTCTGCTTTTATGATTTTTTTATTCAATTGAATGACACATTGTAATTAGTGGGGGGTCACCATTGGGAACACAATTTTGGACGGAGAATCTCCATTCTAAATAGTCAATTTACAAATAAGTCACTACCATTAAGCTATTAGTAATTAAAGAGCAAACATAAAGGCAAAGCAATTACAAAATATATTACAAAAGGGATTTGTGACCCAATCTGAATAAGATATTGAGGTTTTGCTTCTTTATTTATTAATCTAAAGCCAAGATTTGACCTATAATATTTGATGACAGAAAGACTTTATTGAGTTAAAAATAGAATCATTTCTAGATAAATAGAGCTTCCAACATTTCATATGTTTCACATGCCCATGTGAGTAGTGAAATGATGAATGGTAGTGCTATGCTAATGCCTAACCAATTGTAGAAAATGTGTTGAGTAATTTTTGATTGCTAGTTGAAGAAGATACATAAAGGCCCACCTCCTTGGGTTAGAGACATTCCTCCCCTAAGCAGTGCTTCCATGGTTGATAATCTGTCCTAAAAAGTCTTCCTGCAAATATAGTGACCTTCAAATATATTTTAATTTGGATTTCCAAAGGAAGTGAAGATGATGATTGTGATCTCTTGTTGATGACCGCGATGAGCAAGAACCTTGTATGCTGATTTGACTACGTAGAACTTAGATTTGACGTGCTACCACACCCATTAGTCCAATGTGTTTTCCTCGAACACATATTGCCGAAATTCTTATGAAAAAGAATCAGTTAGTTCAATTTCCCAAATAAAAGGATGTCTTCTTCAGGTTAAATTATACTCCCAATTTCCCTCCGCCCATTTCCCAAATCCTTAATATGATCATCCTACTCTAGAGTAACACCATTCCAAAACAAGTGAGTAAATTGGAACCCCTAATTTAAAGATTATGAAGATTTCTAATGCAAAGATATTTTTTTAAAGGAGAGATTCTCGTCCCAATCCCCAAAGTAGTGGAGATATCCTATATTTAGATCTCAACAATCTACACTAAAAACTATCTCTATTAATAAGCTGATATCATTTTCATTTTCTTAGAAGAGTAAGACTGAATAAGTGGATACATTTAATACCTAACCCACCCTCATACTTATATTTGCATATATTATCTCATTTAATCCAATTAGTCTTCCTATTGCTATTTGTCCATCCTATAAAAAATCCCTTTGATTTTTTTTGGACAGAGTGAATGTCGAAAAAAGAAGTTTGTAAAGGATTGCATTTCTCTACTGATAATATATAATAAACTATTATATGCATTTGCATCATAGATAGCAAATCTATTTCATACACCGGTCTTCAATATGTTGAGAACATCATTTTGCTCCAGTGCTTCTAACAGAAAACAAGGGTCCTAACATCACCTTAATAAGTTCCAAAATTCCAATGGATTATATAAAACCAGAACACCATTGAAACCTGTTTCAATTTCTTTCCTTTCACCTATCTTCTGTCCTGAAGAATATATGAATGCATTGAATCTATTCTTAACAAAAAATAAACATGATTTAGATGCACCTATAACTTTTATATATACTAGCGTGTCCTGTGTCTGTCAACCCGCTTTCCTATTGTTTGTAACATGTTGTAATTGAATATATTTTTTAAAATTGAACATTCGAATAGTTTAGTAATCCACGCTTATTTTTATTTTTATAGGTAAAGTGTATGATTAAGACATAATCATTGAAATAAATCCTAATATATAAAGTCTTCATGGAATGTTTGTGAACTGCATTCTTATCTTTGTAACAATGATTGACATGATAAATGAGTAATGAATTTTCTTTGATATGAGGAAATTCCGAAATATTTTAATGCTAAGCACAATAATGCTTGGAATATAACATGAAAAAGACTCAAAGATTAACCCTTTTACTAACCACTTTTTTATAGGAAAAATAAGAGGTAATTTGGCTGATGTAAAATAATTTTTTATAGAAATATGAAATGTGTACATAATTTGTAATTGAATTACAAAAAGGCTGTAAGATAATAATTGAATTAATTAAGTAAAGAAGAAAATAATAATGTGTGATGAAAGTAATAATGACAGTATTCTCAATACTACACCTTATTAAGAAATAACTTTGAAACTAAGAAACAAATCGTGAAGAAATAGGGACTATTATGTAGAGTAGAAAAGACGAGATTGTGAGCTTGTGAATCTCATTACATGTGTGACTTTTGAGAACCGTTGGGTTGTTCCTTATAATCATTGGTTGTTATTGAAGTATGACGGTCATATTATTGTTGATGTATGTAGTAACATCATTAACATTAAGTCAATGTAATAAAATATCTTTAAAAACAATATTCTTTGTGAAATCACCCTCTTCCCCTTGAATTTTTCCTTCTTTAATAAGAATTTTCGTGATAGTTTTTGAAACCCCCTTGATAGAGCAACATATAGTTGTCCGTGTCCAAAGACATGTTTAGGAAGATAACTGCCTACATTGGGAATGGTTTGTCATTGTGCCTTATTTATGGTGAGTGCAAAACTTAATCGCACAGGAAAATGTTTTCTGATAAGAACAAAAAGGAGTCCTACATTGTTTGACGTTTTAAGTTTAATCCTAGGTAAAAAAGCTCTATGTCCGGCATGTTGGCCACTTAGGACTTCCACATCTAACAAATTCATGTAAGTCCCACGACATAGTATTCTCGTCCCATTGTATAAGCCACCCTTTGGGTCTATGTTTCGCAACAACATCAATGGTGCACCTTTTTTTTACTTTTAGAACATGCGGTGGTAAACCACCAGGAGTAATGAAGTTTAAATACTCTTGTTGGTATAAGTTGTTTGTGTCTCCTTCAACCTCATCAAAAGATAGCAAATTATGATCTTCTCCCGAAAAATGATTGATAATTATATCATTCACTTTCTGAACATTCTCATTTGTGGGTGTTAGTATAGCTCTTTCTGACATATAAGAAGCATCCCATCCATGACTTCCTAAATTAGGAAATATTTCATGTATAAGTTGTTGTATAGAGTCTTCTCCTTCCCACGTAATTATCATGTCATGGTGTATTTTTACCAAATCATCACAAATTGTTATTATTTTATGAGTCATACATTATCCAGTCACATAAAACCAAATATGTTCTCTGATGATTTAATGATTGAGAAAAAATATATACATTATTAACTATATTATTTAAAAAAATAATATATATAAATGATAATAATTAATATAGTATTTTATATATAAATCTGTGCAGTCACACAATATTAACGTTACACTCACTCATTAGTGACTATTTTTATCTATTATGACAAAAATTATGGGAAAAGAAAATGTGCTTTGCCAAGACCAATGGACATCATAACTTAGACAATAAATTAATCAAAAACAACATTGGATAATTCACATTTTGCTAAAGTGAGTGAAATTTGTCACAACCACAAACACTTTAATTTTATTGGTAAAATTAAAGTATTTGAATTATTTAAAATATTTGATAATTCAACATTGGATATATTTGTATTCGAAATATATATGTATTTGAAATATTTGTTGGTAAGGCTTCAACATGACCATGAATATATCCTAAAATATGAATAAAATTATGTAATTTTATAATATTACCACTATGTCATATCAAATTTAAGAATAATTTCAGTAATTTCTCAAATATTGTTTTTAGGTTAACAAAATATATATATGACAACTATAATAATATAATTAAGTATAATAAAATGAATAATTTGACTTAATTTTCATATTTCAATTATCAATAATGTCATTAGAATTTTAAGATTAATTTCAGTAATTTCTCAAAAAGTGTTTTTAGTTTTGACAATATATATGTGACAACTACAATAATATAATTAAGTTATAATAAAATAAATAATTTTACACAGTGTATATATTTCAACTATCAATAAAATTACATGTGCGAAATTGTTGTCGAAAGGATGATCTAGCAATTTGACGTACAGACGTCAATCTCATTGTACTTGAAATATTTGTTGATATAGTCTCAAAAGGATTATGAGTGGATCCTAAAAATACAACAAATTAAAGTTAAATAAAACATATTGTAAAATATTAATTAAATGTTTTAACATGAGTAATATTTGATTTTATTGAGTTTAAGTAAATGATATGTGACAAATGTAGTAATACTTGTAGTTTTTTGTTCAAAGTTTGTACAAACATGAATATTGTTTTGATTTGGTTGTGCTTCATTGTCATTGTTTCGTTTATAGCGTGTTAAACGTCTTCTTGCTAATTCTTGTTGTCTTTGATGTATGTTCATGTTGTTCCTTCTTTGTCTAACATACTGCCTTATTCTGTGTCATCGTTCATCTTGTGATTCATGTATATCTGAATTTTTCATTCTCTGACACGTAAAATAATGTAAGACAAATGTATGCAATTATGATATTTAAATTATAAATTATAAGAATATGAATGTTTCTATTTTTCTAATTATATATAGTATGGGCTTTTATGCTTTTGGATGTATGTAAATAGTGAAGAGAACCAATAATAGAGAACGAATATGTTAGTAAAATTTAACCACAACTACTAAAAACGTTACTAATTATGTATTCATTATTATGATGAATATTTATTTGTGATTTCGTTGAAATAACAAAGCTTCTAAACTTTGGTTTGTTAGACCAGGGATATATTTTGATTTTTCTATAATTATTTCTATCACCCACAATTTGACTTTCCCAATCAAATAAACGTGCGTGAACATTGGGTTGGATGAAAAATAAAACCTTTTTGTCATACTAATACAAATCTGAATGTGTAATTATGTAATTTGATGAAGTTCAATTATGTAATTTTAACTAACGTGTATTGTCCTTAGGCTTCAGAAACTACTTTGTATAATGTATGTGTTTGAATGAGCAGAAAGAGCAACATGGTGTTGGAAAAATGGTGTTAAAAGTTTCCAACATGTAAAAATGAGAAATATTTCACTTTCATGATTTCAGATTATGTTTCATAACTTTTCTGTGATTAATAATTTAACATGAAAAAAACAGAGAAAAATGAAGAATATGAAACAAGAGAGCATGAAAAAACTTCTTCCTCTTTTTGGCTTTGGAGACTTTACCATCATTGGATTGATTATTGAAGCTTCAGAAGAGACTGTTTATTTTCTGTGAAAAGGAAGGGTTATGGGTGCAAAAACCTTGTGTGAATCTATGTTAAGCTGATAACAAATTTCTGAGTTTCTTACATCTGACGCGTTATGCTCATTTTCGTGTTAGTGGGATTTCCCTTTCCCTTTTGAGTTTTGACTTCTCTTTTAAACAGTGTGATTGGCAATAAGCTATTCCTATTAGTGTAACACCATTTTGTAAAATAATTGATTTCTAAGTTTCACTAATTCGTATGGTTAATTTATTGAACAAAGATTGTAGTATACGCTTGAGAATGAAGCTGGAATTAATTAAATATTGGGTAAATTAATGAGCTCTTCAAGTAACTTAACATGGGCTACTGGAAAAAAAGTTGCATAGGTTGGTTACATATCCCTAATGTGTGCCTAGAATTGAGCAACTTTATAGATTATTAGTTACTAATTATATAACTGGAAGGTGGTGTGAGAAAGGAGCTATTAAGAATTTGAGATGGTGGAGTTGAGCCTAAATGGCGGCTGCATCCGTATGCAAAGTCTCGCTTGATTGAGTTTACTATAAAGTGGGTTGGTCAACTTTTCGTAATTAGGCATATTTGCATGAACAAAGGAGGCTTCATTACCATTAACGCCATACTTGACTGTGAAGCAAGTAACGCCATTGACCCTAAAATAATTCTTTTAAGTTTCTTTTGGTACAAGCAAGTAACACAGTACATTATTGCTATCTCAACAAATGATGCTTACGGAATTCTAAATATTTTGGTTTTTTTGGAGATATATTAGACCTGCTTATACCACTATATGAAATTTCAAGACATTAATAGTTAGTAGTCACTGTTTACACCACCTGGTTTCGGTGCCAACTAACCATGAGATTCATGAAACACTAGATTCTCTGCCTTAATAAAATATGTTATTTTTCATGCATTGGATCCGTTACTTACCAGCTTCATCGATCAAGAGAGGAAAAATCGCGTGACTGATGAGCCACACCCATACGTTATGTAATACTTTTTTGGGGTTAAAAACGCAAAACACGTTTGCTTTGCCACAGTTTATCACAAGAGATATCATAGGATTGTTCTAAAGGTACTTTTTGTTTGTTTGGTGACAATGTAGCTCGTTTAATCTGAGTCTAGAATCTGTTAGATTAATTTAATAATCAATGTGGTTCATGTACATGAAAGTCACTAATCTGAATGAGAGTGTCTAATGTGATAATGGTTGACAATTAAATAATCAGATTAGTGGGGGTTTTGTTAACTCCCTCCCTCTCACTTCATGGGAAGTTTCCTAGATGTTAACTTCCCCAACTGATGCATTAAAATTGGACAGTGTGTGGCAATTCCATTTAGTACATAACATATACATCTCTATTCTGAGAGAGAAACTAAAAGCAAGAATAAGAGAAAGATCTTAGTTTTGCATAAAAGAAAATCTAGTGCATTGTTATAGCGAGGAATGAAGGAAACTGATTTTCTAATCATCAAGAAACTCATAAAGGGAAGGAGGAGATGTGAAAACAAAAGGCAATCAGAGAAAGCATCAGGGAAGAACACTAAAAAGAAATAGCAATGGAACCAGGTATTCTCTAACCTTATTCTATAACATGTAAATGTCATAATGTCAAGATCCTAAATTAAGGGTTCTTATGAACCATTAAAGGCTCAATGTAAAGTTTCTCAAAAAGTTTTTTTTTTTAAAGCACTAACAAGTTAATCAGACATTAAGGAATACCAACAAGCAAAAGGTCCAACAATAGAAACATTCATATAAGTTGAAGGTGCAGATTGCTTTTAATCATCACAACAATCAATAAATCAATTAATTTGGTTTGGAAATGTATTGCTCTAATTTATACGGAGTAATGTTATATTCTCCTACTAAATCTTCTTACCCACAAAAGAACAACAAATGTCATCAGTAAATTAATCATTAATAAACAAACTATCACATTATGACATATGCCATTTTTTGTGGGTAAGAGAATTAGTATGATGATTTAGCAGAAAAATATATAATTTTCCATTTTCATTGGTTGAATATAAAGGGGTAAAAACCTCTTTCACAACCTATGGTTAGTGGATGAGCAAGAAATGTTGAAATTAGTGTTGTGAGAACCGGACCGTACTGGACGGTCCAATTGGTTTGATCGCTGACCGAATTTGAAAACGGCTTTAGTTTACCATCTTAATCGAGTGAGGGTTGAACCGCTTTGAACCAGAGAAATTCCAGTCCGACCGTGTTAAACCCGGTTAAACCATATTAACCCGGGAAGTAAACTGGACGGTTCACTTAAAAATTAAAAAATGGAACATTTTTATATAATCTTTTGTTTTACTTCAGTCCAAAAAAGATAAAGATACGTTACTTCAATGTAATTACACATAATTATTAATTATATATCTATAGATAAAAAATATTGATTATGTACAAAATTACCCGGTCAGACCAAACGGCTTGACCGATTAAACCTAATACGAGACCTCTTTCGGTTTGACATTCGGCTCGGGTTTCACAATATTGGTTGAAATATATTCTAGACTCGATACCATTAATAGAAGACAGGTAATTAGTTAATTTGTTATGTTAATTAGCTATTTTTGGCTAGTTATCAGTTTTCTATATAAAAGGGTAGTTCTTCTTTGTAATTTAATTCAACTCAATTCAATACAATTCATTCAATGAATGAAATCTACATTTTTTTGTTACTCTTTGATTTATAATAAGAAGTGTCATCTATGGTATATTCTCTTCTGAAAGTTTGAACCATAACCTATCATGTATGACATTCTTAATGGGTTTTCTCCTAATATGTACTCTACCTGAAATTTTAGAACATATTCATTAAGACTGGAAATGGCAAATGATCTAATTGGACATAAATGATCTAATTGACCAATTCTAATGTGTTAGGCAGAATTTTCTTGTGAATCAAATAATTTTCAATTAGTATAATGATGACGAAAAAAATAGTGTAAATCTCCATTAAGGAAAAAAGTCATAAAGAAAATAATTCATGATGACTTATACAAATTTATTTCCTTCACTCTACTATTTACCATGTTATTGTCTTATTAATGGTCACTTAGTGTTTGTCAAGCAATTGCTTAGATTTCAAAAAAACTTATGAGGAAAAAAATATGGCAATAAATTAAAATATGAGATTACTTAATCTTATCCTAGATAGATATAACAAAAATAGCTCAGAAAACATTCAACAATTGGCTAATGCTTAGAGCAATATCATTAACCATTAGCATATTCTCTTAAGCAATATTACACTACATTTCAACAATTAACATACTCTAACTAACTAACTCAAATCTATCATTGCTTTGTTGGAGAATTTCTCCATCCGAAATCCATAGATGGAATACGGAAGTCCTTATGACCATGGCTTTGTTCCCATAACCTAATGTTTATGCTCATACATAAACCCAAATGGCACAATCATGGTCCAAACCGAAGAAACCCCAAATGAGTTCATGGTGAAGATGAAGAACATACCTTGTCGAGCCATTTCCGGAATCACGAAGGTATGAGGGTGCGATCATCTTCCAGGTGATAGAGCGCCGAATGGTTTTCCTTAGTTTCTCTCTAGAGGGGAATGAGAGAATTCCTTAGTTCTCAAGTCTGCCTTATGGTGAGAGATGTGCCTTAGTTTCAGAAGTATTCTTGAAGAGGAGAGGTTGCCTTATATTTACCTTATGGATGACTTGATAGTGTTTATCCACATGGATAACACTATCCTAATCCATCCTTATTTTCTTCAACCCTACACCTTAAAACCTGTTGCTCTACAAATGAGACCATAACCCATAAAAGTAACCCCGTAGCGGTTACTACTTTAGTTGCAATAATTCTGATTCAGTCCCTTCATCAAATCAGAAATTGCCTGAAGGTATCTACACTTATATTATTTCATGACACATATGCCCTTAGTCACCAAATTAATTACTGAAGATCATTTTATATTTTGGCTAATTACATAATGGTCATAACACAATCTTAGAATTATATTTGTGACCCATAAATTGTCAGAAATTCTAACAATCTCCCACTGGTCACACATATGATTCTCCGTACGTGTTATCCTTATTGTGCGCTTAAATATTGCCATTATGACTTAGGCATACCCAAATTATCCCGTCTATTAGTCCTGTCTTCATATCGAATCACAGTGAACTTCGCCATATCAATCATGACTAATTCAACAATGATCACCAACATTGACACAACTAAATGACATAGATACATCATTGCTTTGTTGGAGAATTTCTCCATCCGAAATCCTAGGCATTCTCGCCCAAGCGAGATTCTGCCGCCCAGGCGATGGAGTTCCAGAACCAACACTTTCCCTCGCCCAGTCCCTCGCCTAGTCCTCGCCCAAGCGAGACTGTGCTCGCCCAGACGAGAGTTTCTCACCCAAGCGACAGGGACTTGAACAGAATACCAATTTTACCCTTTTCGACAACCGAAACACGTTTAAACATAGTTTTTCAAACACATGCGCACAGAAAAGTTCCCAACAACATTCATATACAATATTCAACATATTTCATCAACAATCATATCTATCAAAAGCATTCAAACGTACAAAATTCTTGGGTTTCTTAGAACCCAAGTTAACTCCAAAACCTTTGAGATGGTTTAGGAGATTCGGGTGTCATATTCAGACACCACTATGTCACGATGTGTTCTTTCTCACCTTAATGAAGTGTGCTTTAACTCGTCAACTAAGGGTGGTTTGGTTTCAAGGTTCGAACACCAAAATCTTCGTAACTACCAAAATAAAAATCCGTTAGTTTCCGATATTTCTAAAATCGTTACTAAAATACTTAAAATCATTTCTCTTTTTCCCATCGTGATTATACATCCATTTCATCCATCCGGTCCAACATCACGTGTTCTTGACCATCCTTTTTCATCGAAAGTCCGTTCACGATTTCCATTCATTTTAAACGTACGGTTTTTAGTAAAACTACATATTCCGATTTAAGACATTCTTTGATAATCTTACCATTTTAAAGTCAGTTATTCAAAGTATCATTT
>NW_017724608.1:0-560 GCF_001865875.1 Lupinus angustifolius | reverse complement strand
CATTCTCATTTTTCCAAAACACTTCCTAAAGGTTCCTTTGATTTTATCATCATCCCTTTTGGCTAAAACAACAAAATGCATGTAATACAACATTATAAAAACTCTATGAACACAAGTGGTTCATGGTTTCAACAAAATATTTTCATAAGTTCAAGAACATCACCATTTTCGGTTTTGATGAGAAAATGAGTTAGAAAGCGTTTTAGAAAATTTCAACGGTTGAATATGTTCTTGACATGTTCATGAACAACATACTTAAATCTCATCAACATCCATTGGTTGAATGTTGAGAGATCAAGGATTGAAGATGAAAGAAGCAAATGAGAAAATGAGAGAAAAATGAAGAGAGGATTTTACCTTCTCTTGAAAATTTTGAAAATGAAAGAGTGTGAGAGTGAAGTGTGAAGTATGAGGGTTTAAGGAGAGAAGGAAATCAGATTTCCATCTAGGCAATGATGAAAAAAATCTCCTAGGGTGGCTAATGATGAGCTCATCAGATATTTGAGAAAGTGATGTGAGATTTGCTTTATGGAAGTCAAATCTCACATCCCAATGCGAAA
>NW_017724607.1:0-989 GCF_001865875.1 Lupinus angustifolius | reverse complement strand
AGGTTTTGCTTGGCAGAACGCCAAGAAACCGCACCACCAGCTAACAGAAAAACATAGCCCGAAGTAGATCGTCTACTATATTGGCATCCCACAAAATCGGAGTCAGAATACACAATAATCTCTAATTGAACTGATCTCCTATATGTGAGCATATAGTCTTTTGTTCCCTTTAAGTACCTCATGACTCTTTGGGCTGCTTTCCAATGGTCTATTCCTGGATTACTCATATATCTGCCTAAAACCCCAACTATGAACGCTATATCCGGACGCGTAAACACTTGGGCATACATAAGACTCCCTACAGCTGATGCATAAGGGATCTTTTGCATTTCCTGAATTTCCAGATTTCCTTTAGGGCACTGATAAAGACTAAATTTGTCTCCCTTAACAACTGAAGTATCCATTACTTTACAGTCCTGCATGCCATATCTTTTAAGTACCTTTTCTATATAGCTCTTTTGTGATAATCCAAGAATACCCCGAGATCTGTCTCGGTGTATCTGGATTCCTAATACAAATGAAGCTTCACCAAGATCCTTCATTTCAAAATTACTGGATAGAAATGGCTTGGTTTCTAACAAGGTACCTACATCATTAGTGACAAGCAATATGTCATCCACATACAAGAGCAAAAAAATATACTTGCTCCCACTGAACTTGTGATAGACACAATCTTCAATTGAATTCATCTCAAAACCAAAAGAGAGAATCACCTCATGAAATTTGTGGTACCATTGACGAGACGCCTGTTTTAGCCCATAGATGGATTTTGTCATTTTGCAAACCATATTCTTTCAGTCTCCCGTTACAAAGTGTTCTGGTTGCACCATATAAATCTTTTCATTAATGTTTCCATTTAGAAAAGCTGTTTTGACATCCATCTGATGAAGCTCCAAATTATAATGTGCTACAAGAACCATGATTGTCTTAAGAGAGTCTTTCGATGAAACTGGAGAGAAAGTCTCTTTATAGTCAATCCCTTCCTTCTG
>NW_017724606.1:0-1304 GCF_001865875.1 Lupinus angustifolius | reverse complement strand
ACCATTAGAATCTCGCTTGGTCTTAAAAATCCATTTGCAACCAATGGGTTTCTTACCTTCTGGTAATGGGACAAGTTCCCAAACTTTATTGTCTTGCATGGATTTATACTCCTCTTTCATTGTTTCAATCCACTTTTCCGAATTGGAACTTTGGATGGCTTCACGAACGTTTAATGGATCATTGTCCATTAAGCCATCACCCTCATGTTCCAGGAGAAAGCAAATGTAATCATCCGGAATTGCATTTCTCCTTTCTCTAGTGGATCTACGCAAAGCTATAGGCTCTTGCACCTCTTGTCCATGTTCTTGGGGGTTTTGAGTTTGTCCTTCATGAATTACCAACTCATCTTGAGTAGGGAAAGTATTACCAGTTATGTCTTGAGGGGGTTCCAAATTTGTTTCATCAAAAGCAACCATATGAATCGCATCTGGAATAGATACAGATTCTTCCTCTAAGACAAAGTTTCTAACCTTATCTTCCCCCTCAAACTCAACATCCTCAAAGAACGTGGCTGTACCCGTCTCAAATATGGATTTCATACTTGGATCATAAAATTTATAGCCCCTAGATTTTTCAGAGTAACCAATAAAGTAACTGCTTACTGTACGGGAGTCCAATTTCTTTTCATAAGGCCTATAAGGCCTTGCCTCAGCTGGACATCCCCACACATGAAAATGCTTCAGACTTGGCTTTCGCCCAGTCCAATGCTCATAAGGTGTTTTAGCAGTTGCCTTAGTTGGTACCCTATTAAGAATATAAGCTGTTGTCTTAAGTGCCTCTCCCCAGAGTGACTCTGGTAAGGTAGAGTGACAAATCATACTCCTTACCATGTCCTTAAGAGCCCGGTTTCGTCTTTCAGACACACCGTTGATGTTAGGCGATCCTGGCATGGTGTACTGTGGGACTATACCACATTCCTCTAGGTATTTGGCAAAAGGCCCTGGACGTTGTTCACCTGAACCATCATATCTATCGTAGTATTCACCACCACGATCATATCTGACGCACTTAATCCTTTTAATGAGTTGATTTTCAACTTCAGCCTTACAAGTTTTGAACACGTCTACCGATTGGGACTTTTCATGAATAAGAAAAATGTATGCATAACGAGAATAATCGTCTATGAATGATATGAAGTATCGTTGACCATTCCAGGAAGCCGTAGGGAATGACCCACAGATATCCGTAGGTATCAATTCTAAGACGTCTGAAGCTCTATATGCACCATATTTCGATTGTTTGGTCTGTTTTCCTTTTATGCATTTAACACAAACATTAAGGTTTGTGAAGTCAATGGAATCCA
>NW_017724605.1:0-1102 GCF_001865875.1 Lupinus angustifolius | reverse complement strand
GACATAGGCGCTTGTGCCATAATGCACCTGAATTATTATTTTCAATCTTACGCTTAGTACCACGTGATTCCACATTCAGGGTTTCGCTATAATCAGTTATGATATTCAGCATATAAAGGTTGTCATTCAACATAAGTGAACCAGTTCCAATAACATTTGAATTTAAAGACAATTGAACCGAATTGTTTCCAAATGAACAACAATAACCAAATTTGTCCAAATATGAAACAGAAATTAAATTCCGTCTAAACGACGGTATAACAAAAGTGTCTTTCAAATCCAAATAGAAACCAGTACATAATAACAACCTAAAATGCCATATAGCTTCCACTTCTACCGATTTCCCATCCCCAACATAAATGTATCTTTCAACATGATTAGGCTTTCAGTAGCTTAGGCAACCCTGCATTGAAACACTAATGTTAGAAGTTGAACCGGAGTCTAACCACCAGGTGTTTCCAGGTACTGAAGTTAAATTGACCTCAGAATAAACTAGAGCAAGAAATGTACCTTTCTTAGCACGCCAGGCGTGATACTTAACACATTTCTTCTTTTGATGTCCAGTTGCTTTGCAAAAGAAACAGACATCATTCTACTTCTGTTTCTTTTGCACTAGACCCGTAGCAGCTTCACTCTTGGGCTCTGAAGTGATTTTCCTTTTGTCATTGTCTTTAGAGCTAGTAACATAATGGGCACTTTCAGTCCTAACTCGCTTCAATCTTTCCTCTTCTTGCACACAAAATGAAATGAGCTCATTTAGAGTTCATTTCTCCCTTTGACAGTTATAAGAAATCTTAAACTGACTGAATTGTGCAGGAAGAGAAAGCAAGACAAATGAATGAGTAAGTCTTCTGACACCTCAAGCTTAAGGGCCTTAAGTTTTGAAGCGATGTTGGACATTCCCATAATGTATTCCCTTATGTTTCCCTTGCCTTGATACCTCATGAAAATCAAGTTCTGTAACAGAGTACTTGTTTCCGCCTTATCGCTCTTTGCAAAGCACTTTTCAATCTCAGCAAGGAAATCTTTGGCACTATTTATCTCATCCGAGATAGTACCCCTAAAGACCTCTGGAATGCCGCGCTTAATGATCATTAGACTC
>NW_017724604.1:0-96213 GCF_001865875.1 Lupinus angustifolius | reverse complement strand
ATCAAACATTCATAATAAGACATGTCAACTGACGAATCCCTCTTTGGATTGATTCATCAGTCACATGTATAAAACTTTAGAATTATGACATGTTTATCATGACATGTGTATATGATCTTTGGCCAAATATTAACTTTCTTTTGGGCCAGCTAATACTCGCATGAATGACCATACACACTTACATCCAATGTTCCTCATGAGTTATATCTCACTTGAAATAATAGACAACCTTAATGGACAACCAAATAACAATTAAAACCAATGCACAAAGATACCAAAGCCCCATAAACTTTATCGTACTCTCGCTTGGGCGAGGTACTTTCTCGCTTGGGTGAGGTACCCTCGCTTGAGCGAGGCACTCTCGCTTGAGCGCAATTGAAACCAATGTTTATGTTTGGTTCTCGCTTGAGCGAGACCTTCTCGCTTGAGCGAGCCTTATGTCGCCCATACACTCGCTTGGGCAAGGATCTCCTCGCTTAAGTGCAATAGAAGCCAATGCTTCTGTTTACCTCTCGCTTGGACGAGCCACTCTCGCTCGGGCGAGAGCACTGTGACAGAAGACGAACAGTGCGATTTCTGCATCGCTGTTCTTCGAAAATCGTCCAAAAAATTCAAGAAAACAGCAGAAAACAACATTCATTCATTTCAAATCCTTTTTTATGTTCATATTGAAAAGCATAAATGTTTTTCTTAATCGATTCATGGCAAAAATGAACACATCAAAACCCTAAATCAAACCAGATTTGGGGAAGAACATGAAAACCTAATTTCACACATGAATCAAATTGGGGTAGCTCTGATACCACTTGTTGGAGAATTTCTCCATTCGAAATCCATAGATGGAACGCGGAAGTCCTTATGACCATGGCTTTGTTCCCATAACCTAATATTTATGTCCATACCTAAACCCAAATGGAACAACCATGGTACAGACCGAAGAAACCCCAAATGAGTTCATGGTGAAGATGAAGAACATACCTTGTTGAGCCATTTCCGGAATCACGAAGGTATGAGAGTGCGATGATCTTCCATATGATAGAGCGCTGAATGGTTTTCCTTAGTTTCTCTCTAGAGGGGAATGAGAGAATTCCTTAGTTCTCAAGTCTGCCTTATGGTGAGAGATGTGCCTTAGTTTCAAGAAGTATTCTTGAAGAGGAGAGGTTGCCTTATATTTACCTTATAGATGACTTGATAGTGTTTATCCTCATGGATAACACTATCCTAATCCATCCTTATTCTCCTCAACCCTACACCTTAAAACATGTTGCTCTACAAATGGGGACCATAACCCATAAAAGTAACCCCGTAGCGATTACTACTTTAGTTGCAATAATTCTGATTCAGTCCCTTCATCAAATCAGAAATTGCCTGAAGGTATCTACACTTATTATTATTTCATGACACATATGCCCTTTAGCCACCAGATCATTTTATATTTTGGCTAATTACATAATGGCCATAACACAGTCATAGAATTATATTTGTGACCCATAAATTGTCAGAAATTCTAACATGCTTTATCTATGTTTATCCAAACAAATACTTCAATTCCCTCCTATATCATATGCTCTACAAGTATATCTGTTCTAAGCATACCACTGGAGTAGGTAATCTAATAGAAATGGATGCAATGGAGCCATTTGAAGTACAAAGTACCTTTCAAGTTACATTTTCTCTGTATAATAAAATCGAACAAGTCTCGGCGCAAGGTAAGGTTGCTAGGATAGGTACATCTAGACCCCACTGGCCGCCCTTTTTAATCTGATCTATCTCCAATCTTTAACATGAAAACTATAGCTATTTGAGATCCTTAAACAATAAATCAACAGTTCAGGACCCTTTAGAAACTGTACATTTCAAAAACACTAGAGAAAACCTCAAACCTTAACCATCATTCCAAACATGCTTGGAAGGAAGTACTCCATGTACACTCCAACTTCCTGTAAGTTTATACATGGATACCTTGCTCCCGGCTGTTTTCAAGGGACCTGATCGATTTGCGTACTTAATCGGCAAGGATATATCGTCACTGATCAAGCTTGAAGCTGAAAACAGTTTGTTTCCTATTTCTTCAAGTGGACCAGAACTGTACTCCATTGTCATGAACGGAGATGCTTGTCCATATGCTGATCTTGGGATTTCCCCTTCAGTGTTCCACCAACTGTTCTCAGAAGGGGAAATGTCATTTAAAAAGTCAGATAATTCAGGAGAATCCTTGCTACCGAGACTCTCGTCCGTGTCGTTATATATCAACTTCAGAGCCTGCACAACTTCACCCATGAATGGTCTTTGAGTGACTTCTTGGTGTACACACATTGAAGCAATAGAAGCCATCTTTGCCATTTCATCAAACTCATAAGTTCCAGCCAGAGATGGATCCACCAGTTGCTCTAAACCTTCTCTAGTCGTCAACAGTGGACGTGCATATGTTACAAGATTCTCTTGTCCAGGAGGTTGAGACATGTCCACCGGTTTTCGTCCTGTGAGAAGTTCAAGGAGCACAACACCATAACTATAAACATCACTTTTAACGAGTAAATGGCCTGTCATTGCATACTCTGGGGCAACATACCTACAAAATTGGACAGGTAAAAATGATAAGAAATTGAAGGCTAGGAATTTACATTGGCGTAAAAAACGGATAACAATCTCACAAGTTATATGACATGGGAGTTACAATTTATGCAGCAGACTGATGCCATGGACTTAATTTTGATAAGCTATTGAGTAGAGAAGAAAAGACAATCTGAATAACTTTCATCTCATGACAGGTTAACATGTAGTGTGCAAAGGATTTGTGTTTAGCTATCAGAATATTTTATTAGTTAATTAACATAAATTATCTAAGTTACCTTAAGAAAGTAGCATTCAACATTTTACAACGCTTAAAAGATCGAAGATGTTGAATAACGTCATAATGAATTTGACATTGAATAAGGTTTAAGAAACATAACAGCTATAAATCCACCTATCTGGTTCACACCCAGGATAGAGGAACTCTTAAGAGAATACTCGATCAAAATGCTGCACAAAAAGTCTTAACTTACCCAAAAGTACCCATGACCCTTGTAGAAATATGATTACTTCCTTCGGTTGCTTCTCTTGCTAATCCAAAATCAGAAACCTTGGGGGTAAAATCATCTTCCAATAACACGTTGCTAGCTTTGAAGTCCCGGTGAATTACACGAGGATTAGAATCTTCATGAAGATAGGCCAATCCTCTTGCAGCTCCAAGGGCAATTTTTGTCCGTGCTCCCCAACCTAAAGGGCTGTTTTTCTTGTCAACACCTGGAGAATTACTCACAAGAACTCATTTAAATTAACATGTGGAAACAAAATATAAATTGAACAAGGGGCACATATACAGAGACGATGAAAATATGTTACCATGCAAATGGGACTCAACACTGCCATTGCGAACAAGCTCGTATACTAAGCAACGTCTGCGCCCTTCCATGCATATACCAATGAGTTTCACAAGATTGCGATGATGCAAACGGCTTAGCAACTCGATTTCCGTGATAAATTCACGTTCTCTATTCTGATTATCCATGGTTAGCAGCTTAACTGCAACTTCAGTTCCATCACCCAATGTCCCACAATAAACACGTCCAAATCCTCCTTCTCCTAACACTCTCTTTGAACTGAACTTATCTGTTGCTTTCTGAATCTCAGAAAGTGAAAACCTTTTAACAGGGGGAATAGAAGTAGCCATTGTGGACACAAGGGACATTGACCTTGACCTTGTAATTCTGCTCGATGACATAGACTCCATGGCTTCATAACAAGCATCAATCCATTAATACTTTGTTTTCTACTTCAAATAAGATACAAATCACAAAATGAAGCAGATAACCAAGTGTGTAAGACGACAACAAAATTCTTAAAATTAAGTATTAATACATGAGGATAAGTAACAATGTAACATATTTGCCACTATGTACGTATTCCACTACGCAATATTGAAACACAAGTCCACAGACTTAAGACGATGGAACTTGTTCAGGTAAAATGGGAAGATGCTCACCTCTCAATTTGAATTGTGGGTACGAAGACCTAAAGCAAATCAAAACTCACTAATCTTATTGATCCTTACATAGCAATACTAGTATCTTTCCGGTATAAAAATAATAGTAAGGTTAGCCCGTAAGACACCAGTCAAATACCTAGGATCCTAGAGGGTCAAGCAAAGGCCCAACCAAGAGATTACTTCTATGGACCTTTTCAACATATAAGGATGAGGCGGCACAGATAGTCCTTAGACACTAGAAGACCTACCCTAGCAGTACTAGTATCTATTGGTGGAACAAGTCTGATTTATAGTTATCTGTTACATACCACAGTTGACAGAATGCTAACTGTAATTGAGTGAGTAGCTGAATATAAATATAAACAGTGGGGGAGGCCTGTGGAGAGATCAAGTTGATTTTCAGGAGAACTTGAAGAGGACTAGGTTCTTTCGGATATCCTACAGGATTTTATCTTTCTACTTTTGCTCTGTTATCACATTGGTAATAGAACCACTCTGAATAAAACTCCTAATGTTCTATGCATTTTTTTCTTATATCCTTGCGCCAGTTCTATTAACTGGTATCAGATCTCCCAAGACCAGTCCAGCTTTTCATGGTAAACACCAGAACGGAGGCGCATTGTCGTTGAAGAGAAGATTTAAAGCTTGGAGGAACGAGTTGGGAGAAGAAAGGCGACAAAATGAAAGGATAAAGAGATTGGTCACGAGCCACTTCACACGATACTCCATAAGGAGGATCTTAGCAATGGAGACTACAGTTAGCAGGCCAAATGTCATGTTCAGGAATAGAGGAGGAGCAACCCAATGGCTCACAGATGCAGAGCTGCAGGAAAAGATCAACAAAAGGTTATAAATACACCCCTGAAAATGTTTGTAAGAATAAGCAATTGTACGTGATGTCAATGGAGGAATTGTTAGGAGAAAGAAGAAATGGATCCATTATGGAGCCATCAAGAGTTGGATTACAAAACATTCCAACTTTGCAGGTGGGATTGACTTTCAAAAGTTCTCTGAAGTTGTGGGGTGCAATAGGAGAAGGAAGGTAGTAGTTTTGATTGATTGTGGAGCTTCGCAAAACTTTATAGCTACCGATTTGGTGCAAGAATTAAATCTTCCCATAGTTCCAAAACCTACCTACTATGTGATAGTTGGAGACGGTCCTAGGAGGACAAAGTGCATGGGGATTTGTCGAGGAGTCAGCTAGCAGATACAAGGGCTGGAGGTTCAATAGAATATTTCCCTCTCTGGTTCAGGCAGGGCTGATATGGTAATCGAGAATGGATTGATTAAAGAGTTTAGGAGATAAAGGCTAACTTTCAAGGCTTAATTACGAAATAGAAGTGGGTGCCGAGGTGAGAACACTGAAGGATGCACCTTTATTATACAGTTCTACAGCTGGTAATTCATGTCAGGGAAGCTGCAAAAATTCCAACACTAAGCCTGAAACATTCTTCACTACTCACTATTGCAGTAATTCTCCTGCAGGATCACACTGTGTGCATTCAATCAACTTCTAAGGAATTATTGACGTAGGGCCTACAGATACCTTGGTTACCCTCCTTTCTGTCTTATGCTGTGAGTATAGGCGTGGGTCAATAGAACCTTGGTGGGAACTAAGGAGTCTCAAGCATACATTTGTTCATAGACCTGAAGCATTGGGAGCATTGAGGACAAGATGAATATTTTGCATGAGGGTGGACCATTGTTAGATACCCCAACATAGGGAATAGGACCTAATACTTCTATCGGTAACTGTCTAACTTACAGTTAAAGTATGATCCGTACTTGAGTGAGTGAATATAGATAGGGGGGGGGGCATAGAATAACCATTTCTGAATATCTCATTGGTCCAGCTCTATTATCATCATATGAAAAGTCAAGCGTAAAAAGAACTCACATTAATCATGGAGTGTGGCATAAAACTAACATTTAGTGAGTAATGATGACATTAGGCAAACCTTCAAGGTCCATAGATAAAAAAACATAATTTAAGTCTGACACAAAATTAACATTCAATCAGTAATAATGACATTAAGCAGTCCTTCTATGTCCAAAGATCTACACACTCACACAAAATTTGCAAAAGCATCTTACAGCTTTACTTACCAAGAAATAAAACATACATAATCTTCAGCACATGGGAAGGAACACATAGTAAACCAATAGAGAGAAACTGCAAAAAGGAACCATACTGAACCAGAGGAATAACATTTAGGAAATAGCCCAGTTCAGTAATATTTACATGAAATACTCGGCAATCGAACAACAAATTCTTCCAATTCTATTTAAGCACCTTCAAATTATTTTGCCAAAGCACAAAGATACATACAAAATAAGTTCGAAGATATACCAGGTGTCGTGTTTAGAGACGATGTGAATGCAGAGCCAATAGCACTTGATGGTCTCCTACTCCATTTATACATGATAGAGAGTGCTCCAACCAAAACCAACAAGAGCACAAAGGAAGATAAAGCAATGATGATTATGGTTCTAGGACACATTTTCTGGTTCTTGCTGCTGATAACGGTGGCTGTGAATGGGATAAGACCTGCAGCACCGTACCTAGGATCGGGATGATTACCATCACTAACAAAGGGTCCATGTGGTGCTGATGCTGGCATATCTGATAGCAAATCCTTCAGTCTCAACCAGTAACATTATGGCAACAATAAAGTACAACGTTATTAGGAAAGACAACATAAATACCTGGATAAGTAATGGACAAGACTTCAAAATCACCAAAAAGGCTCTTATTTAAAGGAACTTTCTTGTGCCAAAACCTCTCACATATCACAGAAAAAGTGATATCATCAAATTTCTCTCCAAGTGGAACCAAGTTAATATCAACTATCGTTCTTCCCTGATTCTCACTGTCAGCGCTCACACCCATTATCCTCACCTGGCTCTGCTTCAAGTATGTTCCAGATGCAACTTCAATCTCTAGTTCATTAATTACCGGGAAAATAGGCAAAGGAGCTATATCCAGTACAAGTCTGACTTTCATGGGAAATACACAACCACAAGGTGAACCAAAGGGAGTTGCTGTGAGTGGATCTGTACAGATTGGGTCACAAGCTGCCAGAAATTTCTATATAAATGAGTCTTTGACATGATACAACGCGGATGGCAAAAAAATAATGCTACATATCAGAATTCCACGTAATTCAATCAAGAAAAGGTTTATCTCGCAGCAATTGGAAGTTGAAACTTTAAGATTTCTCTGAAATCGAATAATTAGATCCATTGCATTAATTAAACCCATTACACTCTACCATAATTTTGTGAAGCAGATAATAACACCAAAGACCACTTGAAAGAAATTCAGAGGCAAATATAGTTTAAAGTAAACTATTTCCCCACATAGAACAGTTTACCATAACTTTGTGAACCATGCAGCAATATGGTTTAAATAAATTGAATTTTCAAACATAATACATTTTGATCGTAGGCAATGAACTAATTAGGTTCAAAATGTTTTTCTAATAAATTTTATTTTTGACATTATGTCTATTCATATCATCATATGATGCTTCACAACAGCATAATAGTTTTTATATATTAAAAAAACAGAATAGTAGCATACATTAAAAGAACTAACTAGGAAAGTATCTGAATCATAAAAGCCAATCAACCCATGATTCCCTTGATCAACTTACATGACCAAATACAGATTCGTAAAAAACATATCAAGAAAGAGATAATGTTGTATCTACAAAATTCAAAGACCCAAAATAGTTGGTGATGTATTATAATTAGTCTAGTCTCAAGTAAGCATCATAGGAGAAGAATGGTGTTGAATTACCTTGGCCTTTAGAAAGGGAAGGAGCCACTGGATAAGGTTGCATGTTGGGATGATGACGGTGAAGTTTTGGTGTTGTAGTCACACTATGACCTAAAATAGGATAACAATAATTCTTAGGCTCATTGCAAACATGAAGTTTAACAGCAAGTTATTGAAAAATAAGATAATATACCTCGATAAGATGGAGGTGGACCAGGTGCAACAGATGACATAGAAGAAGGCTGACCTAACCACATTTGAGCTCGTTCAGATAAAGCCAATGGCACGCTCATAGGAACCGACTCGACTGCAACAAAATAACCTACTGTGTCATACATAACGTCATAGTGCTAATATGTAGTAATGACCTAAAAGGGAATACACACACGTGTGGAGAAAAAGAGAGAGTAAAATCCTACTTTTTTCCTCCAAAGATACAACCATCATCACTTTTGACCTCAAAAGAATTTTGACATCAGTTTAGTCGCTCAATAATGCAATGTACCACCACTTCAGTACTCCTAAGATTTTTTCCATCAATTTAGTTCATAAATAACACAAAATGTCATCAATTTTGTCCCTCAATCATGCAAAAAGTTCATGAGTTTATTGTACATTTATGTGTAATATCACATATGCAAGAGCTTACTTGCAAAAGTTTATAATAAGAAATATGTGTATATATTATTATATCGGTTTTGAGAACCAAGGCCATGGTTAAGAAACCAACAAAGGAAGGTTTTTATTGGAAGTGGAATCATAGTTACATAACTCTTTCATTTACCCTACGCAAAATTATGTAATAAGTGGTGAACCGCGTATCTAAGAGAACCAAACATCTATACACGTACCAAGTAACTATGAGTGGAATATTTGATAAATTAAAAAATGATGTATTTAGTTTTCTTAAAAAAACTTTAATTTGTTGGTTCCTTGACGATTGCCCTTCCAATGCCCTGAGGGCAATAGTTAGCAAAACCTAAACCTGGACTCTAGAAAAGAAGCAGCTTAATAAATGAAATTTCTATTCTTATGTGCACAATATCTTGAAGTTAGAACATTAAAGTTTCTTCCGGAAAAAGACTACTCTGATATAGGAAATATTTGTATATCAGGGAATGCATAAATATGAAATAAAAGAAAGGGTGAAAAATTAATTTAAAGGGACTATTCTTTTCATCCTACAAAGGGTACTGAATATATAACATCTCATCTTGTCTTGAGAAACTCCATAGAGATAGCTATCAATTTGATTTATGACATATAGTCTTTGAGATGCAAGCCAAATATGTTTCTTGATTACTAACTCCATGCTTAGTTTAGCAGACAAAGAAGAAAACATAAGGTAAGAAATAACAGGTATGCAGTTGGATCAAATTACCAAAATTCAACTTTAGAGGAATGAAGTCATGATATTAAAACACTGAATAATTTTTATATGTGAGCCAATCCATTGGTAAATCGTCATACACCCCAAAAGTCGCCAATATAAGTAAAATATACAAAGCGTACTAACATTGCATCAAAGTGTTAGGTTTTCCATGCGAATAACAACTGGCAAGTATGGAAGTGTAATGAATAACTAAATTATATACCATACGTACTGAACTATCAAGAAACTTTGTAGTGAAAAGCATTAGAAAGCTATCCTATATGTAATTAAAAGCATCAACAATTTCGCAAAAAAAAGTTAAAACATAATTGATAACCAAATAATATCGAAGCACCGACCAAAGCCTCCTCCCAATGAGTATATCAACTACATGTATCAGACAATGTCATTGTGTTTCAGAAAATCCATTTAGTTCAAACATTTAAACAACATATTATAAAACCCCAGCGAAAATATCTCTTTCAAGAATTCAGGTGCTGTCAAGCTACAAAATTAGCATCCGAGGATTTTCACCCGAGTTGAAATCATGTTCAGAGACATCGAACATGGTAATTGCTAGTTAGTGTTTATGGATTTTTTTTCCTCTCCACTTTACACTGGCATTATGGTGTTTGATTCTTAGATAGGCTTTATTCCACATTTTATCCAACATAATCAAAACAATCAATCAATTCTAGTACACTCCAATCTTGTAAGGTTTATTTCCACTGTTCCACATTTTATCCAACATAATTGATCAAAATCAAAGTCTTATTTTGAAGCACAAATCACAGCCAAAGTAAAAAGAAACAGTATTTATTTAGTTCAATCCTGCAAACAAATCAAATCCGAAAAGAATCGCACGCAAATGGTAGCACAAGTGAACGAATTAAGTTAAACATTTCGAAATTGTACCAAAACGAAAACTGAAAAAAGAAACAAGAGTGTGAATACCTGAGCAAAGGAAGCAAAGGAGAGCCAAGAGAAAGAAAACAGAAGCTGACATTTGCATTTTCACAAAATAACAATAACTATCTTGGACCTCTCTCTGGAAGAAGAACAAGAAAGAGAGTGAAAAAGAACACATAAGAAAGAAGAGAGTGAGGAGAGAGAAAAAGGAAGCTGACATTTGCATTTTCACAAACAAAAAAAAACAACTATAATTTAAATTTTTACTTTTTCGGTGATCAAAATAGTACACGTGAAAATTTGTAAGGACCCGATAATAATAGAAATGGGGATGGTGGGGTTGTAAGAAAGTTCTAGATCCCGGAAATGAGGAAGAAAAGAAGATGACTTTAGGACACATAAGTGGTAACCGATATGATAATGTAATGTGTATATATACATTTGTATAAGATTATATTGCACGGACACATAGGTAGAATAAATGTTATTATAGAGAAGAAAGAAAATAAGTGATTAAAGTGAAAGAAGAGAAGCGATGTTATATGAATGCACTGAGTAACGTGATAAGTGTTAGTGTTGTTGAAATTAAGACAATTAGTTTTGTTTTTTAAGGTTGAAAGTGTTTGTGTCTGGTGTGTTTGTACACGCTATGTGGGGGCGCGTAAGATGAATGGCTTTACCAAACAACAAAACTAGCGCCGTTTCATGTCTTCATCTGGCTATGGATTGGTTCAAAGTATATTACTTACTCCATTGTTGTATCTTCGGAAGAAAAAAACTATTAAAAAATATGTATACGTAAAAGTTTTTTACATTGTCATTATATTATTTATCATTTATTTTTAATTATTATTAACTTTTAAAAAAATAATTTAAATAAATATAAATGATATAATGACTATATATAATCTTTACTCTATTAGTGCATAAGTATTACACTCAAAAAATTATATTAACAAGAATCACTAAATTTTGTTTCCTTATATTTGTTGTACAATAATTGCATGGAATGGTCACTTTCCCAACATATTCTATATTAGAAAGAGAAAAATGTAAAAGCTTAATAAATGTAATTTTTGATATAAATATTATATGGTTATTATATTTTTTTTATTTGATACATTGAAATACTTAAATTTTAGTTATCTATCTATATTTATATTATATACAAAGCCAAAATATCTTATAACTACCTACATATAGCATACTTTTATTTAGCCTATTTTACCCTTCTAATCAACTATTACTATAATGTTTTCTGTATAATAAAAGAAATATTAATGGAATTAGAGTAAGTTACACACACAAAAAAATATCAAATCACCAATGCAATTTTTAAAGTAAGTTTTAATAATATCACAATTCATTATCATATTTTTATATTACATAAATTATAATATTATCTATACTCAATAAAAAAATATAAAATTAAACACTTAATACTAAAAAATAAAAATCGAGTTGACTAACACGAAGTGACTGTGAACATACTAGTAATAAATAATGGATGAAGTATATTTTTCAATTAATTTCATTTTCTTTATCAATTCAACATGTAGTATAATATGAGCTTGTGATACAAAAAATTGATCCAACTTCAATCATATCATTTCAAGAAAAATTTATTTTCCGATTTTACATATTTTTTGGTTTCCCACATGTATTCTTGCACTGGAGGTAATCATGTCCGAGCCGGAAACATTCACAGGTATGTGGGACTAACTCTCCCAACGGACATTTTTTCCATTCACAAGACTCGAACCCAAAACCTTGCTTAAGGGAAATCAAGCATGTAACACTTGAATCAACGCCCGTTTTTGAATTCATTTTTTGTTTTGGTTAGTCTCATAAAATTTTCATTTCAAATAGATTTTTAAGGTCATCCAATACATTCTTAATTTATAGTTTCTTAAGATCCAATTTTAGAAAAATAATAGAGGGTCTTATACTTTTATAGATATATTCATCTCAAATGAGTAACATCATGATCTGAATTTTGGTTCAGAATGAAGTGAGTTATGAGAAAATAATATATTTAATAAACCATGTATGACAACAATATTTTTATTATGAAGAAAGAAATTTGAACAAATTGGCTTTTCCACTTTAGTACATTTAAGAATAAGGATAGACTCTTTCATTCAAGTCCACCAAAGCTTCAACTTTACGTTTCATTTGCACTTCTTACTTCATAGTTGTACTTTTATGCTAGACAACATTGTTAATAAGATAGGTAACAACATTGTTAATAAGATAGGTAGCAACAATGTTTGAAATTGAAATTGTGGTAATCAGTATGATTATAATAGTTGCAATGTAGATCATGGTATTGCAGTGTAAACTTTATTATTTTATTATTTATTTTTAATTTTGATTTTGATTTTGATGTGGTCTAATATAACTCAAAAGCAATTTGATTCGACCCAAAAATGATCTGATACAACTCTAAACCCTAAACATGAATATGATTTCCCTTAAAAATATATGGGGTTAGAATACCATCAATACTTAGGTATCAATGCATATACTCAAGTATATAGACCTACAAAGCTCAATTTCTCAAATTCATAGTATTTCTACCATACCCTTTGCAAATGATATGTTTGAAAACATTTTTGAATAATTTGATTATTTTTTTTAATAATTTTTCAAATAAGCTAGGCTTCTTCTCCAAAGCAATTTATATTGCATAAGTTCACTCATGTTGAAGGAAAGTGCTACCTTACATTTTGATCCTAAGGATTGAGAATTGAAGCAATTGATCCTTGATTCTCTTATGGTTGGTCCTAAGTCTTCTTGATACCATCCAAGCTTCCACAAACCATATCATGAATATTTCAAAAGGTTGGTCCATATTGTTAGTGACCTTCTTATTAGGTTGAACATATTTGGGTAGTCCAGCTCTATTATCATCATATGAAAAGTCAAGCGTAAAAAGAACTCACATTAATCATGGAGTGTGGCATAAAACTAACATTTAGTGAGTAATGATGACATTAGGCAAACCTTCAAGGTCCATAGATAAAAAAACATAATTTAAGTCTGACACAAAATTAACATTCAATCAGTAATAATGACATTAAGCAGTCCTTCTATGTCCAAAGATCTACACACTCACACAAAATTTGCAAAAGCATCTTACAGCTTTACTTACCAAGAAATAAAACATACATAATCTTCAGCACATGGGAAGGAACACATAGTAAACCAATAGAGAGAAACTGCAAAAAGGAACCATACTGAACCAGAGGAATAACATTTAGGAAATAGCCCAGTTCAGTAATATTTACATGAAATACTCGGCAATCGAACAACAAATTCTTCCAATTCTATTTAAGCACCTTCAAATTATTTTGCCAAAGCACAAAGATACATACAAAATAAGTTCGAAGATATACCAGGTGTCGTGTTTAGAGACGATGTGAATGCAGAGCCAATAGCACTTGATGGTCTCCTACTCCATTTATACATGATAGAGAGTGCTCCAACCAAAACCAACAAGAGCACAAAGGAAGATAAAGCAATGATGATTATGGTTCTAGGACACATTTTCTGGTTCTTGCTGCTGATAACGGTGGCTGTGAATGGGATAAGACCTGCAGCACCGTACCTAGGATCGGGATGATTACCATCACTAACAAAGGGTCCATGTGGTGCTGATGCTGGCATATCTGATAGCAAATCCTTCAGTCTCAACCAGTAACATTATGGCAACAATAAAGTACAACGTTATTAGGAAAGACAACATAAATACCTGGATAAGTAATGGACAAGACTTCAAAATCACCAAAAAGGCTCTTATTTAAAGGAACTTTCTTGTGCCAAAACCTCTCACATATCACAGAAAAAGTGATATCATCAAATTTCTCTCCAAGTGGAACCAAGTTAATATCAACTATCGTTCTTCCCTGATTCTCACTGTCAGCGCTCACACCCATTATCCTCACCTGGCTCTGCTTCAAGTATGTTCCAGATGCAACTTCAATCTCTAGTTCATTAATTACCGGGAAAATAGGCAAAGGAGCTATATCCAGTACAAGTCTGACTTTCATGGGAAATACACAACCACAAGGTGAACCAAAGGGAGTTGCTGTGAGTGGATCTGTACAGATTGGGTCACAAGCTGCCAGAAATTTCTATATAAATGAGTCTTTGACATGATACAACGCGGATGGCAAAAAAATAATGCTACATATCAGAATTCCACGTAATTCAATCAAGAAAAGGTTTATCTCGCAGCAATTGGAAGTTGAAACTTTAAGATTTCTCTGAAATCGAATAATTAGATCCATTGCATTAATTAAACCCATTACACTCTACCATAATTTTGTGAAGCAGATAATAACACCAAAGACCACTTGAAAGAAATTCAGAGGCAAATATAGTTTAAAGTAAACTATTTCCCCACATAGAACAGTTTACCATAACTTTGTGAACCATGCAGCAATATGGTTTAAATAAATTGAATTTTCAAACATAATACATTTTGATCGTAGGCAATGAACTAATTAGGTTCAAAATGTTTTTCTAATAAATTTTATTTTTGACATTATGTCTATTCATATCATCATATGATGCTTCACAACAGCATAATAGTTTTTATATATTAAAAAAACAGAATAGTAGCATACATTAAAAGAACTAACTAGGAAAGTATCTGAATCATAAAAGCCAATCAACCCATGATTCCCTTGATCAACTTACATGACCAAATACAGATTCGTAAAAAACATATCAAGAAAGAGATAATGTTGTATCTACAAAATTCAAAGACCCAAAATAGTTGGTGATGTATTATAATTAGTCTAGTCTCAAGTAAGCATCATAGGAGAAGAATGGTGTTGAATTACCTTGGCCTTTAGAAAGGGAAGGAGCCACTGGATAAGGTTGCATGTTGGGATGATGACGGTGAAGTTTTGGTGTTGTAGTCACACTATGACCTAAAATAGGATAACAATAATTCTTAGGCTCATTGCAAACATGAAGTTTAACAGCAAGTTATTGAAAAATAAGATAATATACCTCGATAAGATGGAGGTGGACCAGGTGCAACAGATGACATAGAAGAAGGCTGACCTAACCACATTTGAGCTCGTTCAGATAAAGCCAATGGCACGCTCATAGGAACCGACTCGACTGCAACAAAATAACCTACTGTGTCATACATAACGTCATAGTGCTAATATGTAGTAATGACCTAAAAGGGAATACACACACGTGTGGAGAAAAAGAGAGAGTAAAATCCTACTTTTTTCCTCCAAAGATACAACCATCATCACTTTTGACCTCAAAAGAATTTTGACATCAGTTTAGTCGCTCAATAATGCAATGTACCACCACTTCAGTACTCCTAAGATTTTTTCCATCAATTTAGTTCATAAATAACACAAAATGTCATCAATTTTGTCCCTCAATCATGCAAAAAGTTCATGAGTTTATTGTACATTTATGTGTAATATCACATATGCAAGAGCTTACTTGCAAAAGTTTATAATAAGAAATATGTGTATATATTATTATATCGGTTTTGAGAACCAAGGCCATGGTTAAGAAACCAACAAAGGAAGGTTTTTATTGGAAGTGGAATCATAGTTACATAACTCTTTCATTTACCCTACGCAAAATTATGTAATAAGTGGTGAACCGCGTATCTAAGAGAACCAAACATCTATACACGTACCAAGTAACTATGAGTGGAATATTTGATAAATTAAAAAATGATGTATTTAGTTTTCTTAAAAAAACTTTAATTTGTTGGTTCCTTGACGATTGCCCTTCCAATGCCCTGAGGGCAATAGTTAGCAAAACCTAAACCTGGACTCTAGAAAAGAAGCAGCTTAATAAATGAAATTTCTATTCTTATGTGCACAATATCTTGAAGTTAGAACATTAAAGTTTCTTCCGGAAAAAGACTACTCTGATATAGGAAATATTTGTATATCAGGGAATGCATAAATATGAAATAAAAGAAAGGGTGAAAAATTAATTTAAAGGGACTATTCTTTTCATCCTACAAAGGGTACTGAATATATAACATCTCATCTTGTCTTGAGAAACTCCATAGAGATAGCTATCAATTTGATTTATGACATATAGTCTTTGAGATGCAAGCCAAATATGTTTCTTGATTACTAACTCCATGCTTAGTTTAGCAGACAAAGAAGAAAACATAAGGTAAGAAATAACAGGTATGCAGTTGGATCAAATTACCAAAATTCAACTTTAGAGGAATGAAGTCATGATATTAAAACACTGAATAATTTTTATATGTGAGCCAATCCATTGGTAAATCGTCATACACCCCAAAAGTCGCCAATATAAGTAAAATATACAAAGCGTACTAACATTGCATCAAAGTGTTAGGTTTTCCATGCGAATAACAACTGGCAAGTATGGAAGTGTAATGAATAACTAAATTATATACCATACGTACTGAACTATCAAGAAACTTTGTAGTGAAAAGCATTAGAAAGCTATCCTATATGTAATTAAAAGCATCAACAATTTCGCAAAAAAAAGTTAAAACATAATTGATAACCAAATAATATCGAAGCACCGACCAAAGCCTCCTCCCAATGAGTATATCAACTACATGTATCAGACAATGTCATTGTGTTTCAGAAAATCCATTTAGTTCAAACATTTAAACAACATATTATAAAACCCCAGCGAAAATATCTCTTTCAAGAATTCAGGTGCTGTCAAGCTACAAAATTAGCATCCGAGGATTTTCACCCGAGTTGAAATCATGTTCAGAGACATCGAACATGGTAATTGCTAGTTAGTGTTTATGGATTTTTTTTCCTCTCCACTTTACACTGGCATTATGGTGTTTGATTCTTAGATAGGCTTTATTCCACATTTTATCCAACATAATCAAAACAATCAATCAATTCTAGTACACTCCAATCTTGTAAGGTTTATTTCCACTGTTCCACATTTTATCCAACATAATTGATCAAAATCAAAGTCTTATTTTGAAGCACAAATCACAGCCAAAGTAAAAAGAAACAGTATTTATTTAGTTCAATCCTGCAAACAAATCAAATCCGAAAAGAATCGCACGCAAATGGTAGCACAAGTGAACGAATTAAGTTAAACATTTCGAAATTGTACCAAAACGAAAACTGAAAAAAGAAACAAGAGTGTGAATACCTGAGCAAAGGAAGCAAAGGAGAGCCAAGAGAAAGAAAACAGAAGCTGACATTTGCATTTTCACAAAATAACAATAACTATCTTGGACCTCTCTCTGGAAGAAGAACAAGAAAGAGAGTGAAAAAGAACACATAAGAAAGAAGAGAGTGAGGAGAGAGAAAAAGGAAGCTGACATTTGCATTTTCACAAACAAAAAAAAACAACTATAATTTAAATTTTTACTTTTTCGGTGATCAAAATAGTACACGTGAAAATTTGTAAGGACCCGATAATAATAGAAATGGGGATGGTGGGGTTGTAAGAAAGTTCTAGATCCCGGAAATGAGGAAGAAAAGAAGATGACTTTAGGACACATAAGTGGTAACCGATATGATAATGTAATGTGTATATATACATTTGTATAAGATTATATTGCACGGACACATAGGTAGAATAAATGTTATTATAGAGAAGAAAGAAAATAAGTGATTAAAGTGAAAGAAGAGAAGCGATGTTATATGAATGCACTGAGTAACGTGATAAGTGTTAGTGTTGTTGAAATTAAGACAATTAGTTTTGTTTTTTAAGGTTGAAAGTGTTTGTGTCTGGTGTGTTTGTACACGCTATGTGGGGGCGCGTAAGATGAATGGCTTTACCAAACAACAAAACTAGCGCCGTTTCATGTCTTCATCTGGCTATGGATTGGTTCAAAGTATATTACTTACTCCATTGTTGTATCTTCGGAAGAAAAAAACTATTAAAAAATATGTATACGTAAAAGTTTTTTACATTGTCATTATATTATTTATCATTTATTTTTAATTATTATTAACTTTTAAAAAAATAATTTAAATAAATATAAATGATATAATGACTATATATAATCTTTACTCTATTAGTGCATAAGTATTACACTCAAAAAATTATATTAACAAGAATCACTAAATTTTGTTTCCTTATATTTGTTGTACAATAATTGCATGGAATGGTCACTTTCCCAACATATTCTATATTAGAAAGAGAAAAATGTAAAAGCTTAATAAATGTAATTTTTGATATAAATATTATATGGTTATTATATTTTTTTTATTTGATACATTGAAATACTTAAATTTTAGTTATCTATCTATATTTATATTATATACAAAGCCAAAATATCTTATAACTACCTACATATAGCATACTTTTATTTAGCCTATTTTACCCTTCTAATCAACTATTACTATAATGTTTTCTGTATAATAAAAGAAATATTAATGGAATTAGAGTAAGTTACACACACAAAAAAATATCAAATCACCAATGCAATTTTTAAAGTAAGTTTTAATAATATCACAATTCATTATCATATTTTTATATTACATAAATTATAATATTATCTATACTCAATAAAAAAATATAAAATTAAACACTTAATACTAAAAAATAAAAATCGAGTTGACTAACACGAAGTGACTGTGAACATACTAGTAATAAATAATGGATGAAGTATATTTTTCAATTAATTTCATTTTCTTTATCAATTCAACATGTAGTATAATATGAGCTTGTGATACAAAAAATTGATCCAACTTCAATCATATCATTTCAAGAAAAATTTATTTTCCGATTTTACATATTTTTTGGTTTCCCACATGTATTCTTGCACTGGAGGTAATCATGTCCGAGCCGGAAACATTCACAGGTATGTGGGACTAACTCTCCCAACGGACATTTTTTCCATTCACAAGACTCGAACCCAAAACCTTGCTTAAGGGAAATCAAGCATGTAACACTTGAATCAACGCCCGTTTTTGAATTCATTTTTTGTTTTGGTTAGTCTCATAAAATTTTCATTTCAAATAGATTTTTAAGGTCATCCAATACATTCTTAATTTATAGTTTCTTAAGATCCAATTTTAGAAAAATAATAGAGGGTCTTATACTTTTATAGATATATTCATCTCAAATGAGTAACATCATGATCTGAATTTTGGTTCAGAATGAAGTGAGTTATGAGAAAATAATATATTTAATAAACCATGTATGACAACAATATTTTTATTATGAAGAAAGAAATTTGAACAAATTGGCTTTTCCACTTTAGTACATTTAAGAATAAGGATAGACTCTTTCATTCAAGTCCACCAAAGCTTCAACTTTACGTTTCATTTGCACTTCTTACTTCATAGTTGTACTTTTATGCTAGACAACATTGTTAATAAGATAGGTAACAACATTGTTAATAAGATAGGTAGCAACAATGTTTGAAATTGAAATTGTGGTAATCAGTATGATTATAATAGTTGCAATGTAGATCATGGTATTGCAGTGTAAACTTTATTATTTTATTATTTATTTTTAATTTTGATTTTGATTTTGATGTGGTCTAATATAACTCAAAAGCAATTTGATTCGACCCAAAAATGATCTGATACAACTCTAAACCCTAAACATGAATATGATTTCCCTTAAAAATATATGGGGTTAGAATACCATCAATACTTAGGTATCAATGCATATACTCAAGTATATAGACCTACAAAGCTCAATTTCTCAAATTCATAGTATTTCTACCATACCCTTTGCAAATGATATGTTTGAAAACATTTTTGAATAATTTGATTATTTTTTTTAATAATTTTTCAAATAAGCTAGGCTTCTTCTCCAAAGCAATTTATATTGCATAAGTTCACTCATGTTGAAGGAAAGTGCTACCTTACATTTTGATCCTAAGGATTGAGAATTGAAGCAATTGATCCTTGATTCTCTTATGGTTGGTCCTAAGTCTTCTTGATACCATCCAAGCTTCCACAAACCATATCATGAATATTTCAAAAGGTTGGTCCATATTGTTAGTGACCTTCTTATTAGGTTGAACATATTTGGGTATTTCTCTTTATCTTGATCACACACACTCTTCTTTATTGTTGGACTAATCTACAAAAGCACATCTTGTTTTAAAACAAAGTTAGTCCAATATTACAATATAGCATTTATTATACATGCTATATATATTCTACAAGAATTCGGATCAATGGAGAGGCAAGTGCCACATAATAACACACAAAAAAACAACATGTAATAACGTTTTTATCCCTTTGTTTACCATGAAATCACATTTTTGTCATTGAAAATATGTGTAAAAGCAACCACTTACCTCTCCATTAATGGAGAGGACCCTTGATCATTCTACCAAGCACATACATATTTTCATCATCCTGTATGATATGAGTGCAGAATATTTGCCTTGAGAAAAACATATTTCTACAGTTGTGACTATTTGTCTTGCTTAGTTTTGATCCTATGCCTTGTATAGTGTCTATGTGCCCCACATGCCTAGGAACCTTTCTTACCAAGAACAACAAATAGTATATTCAAGAGTTGGTAAAGGGAAGAAGGCTAGCATATCAACTTGGAAAAGAACCTGAAGTAGTTTACAGGGACGAAACCTCGATAAAGATACATGATCCATGCTATAATTCTAAAGTGATAATCTCTAAATGCATCATACTCAACTACAAGGAAAGCATTGTTCGAACATTTGGTATGAACAAGGTTGGAAGCAATTAAGTATATATATAGAAGTGTTTTATGGATATCATTGTTGATAGGTTCCACATAAGAAGATTATTGGAAGGCCTTTGAGACTAAGGAATATCCAAAAGGGATAAATGTTTTGTTAACACGGAATTTTTTAACATATGTGACTAGTGATGATGAAATTGGAGAAACAAAGTTTTATGGTGATGAAATCAAAGAAATGACATTTATGGAACATTCTCTAATTATTTCTCTAAGATTAAGGGTTCGATTCAGACTTCACTAGAATGACCAACTTACACGTAGATAAGTCGTTGATTGTTTGATGTAATTATATCAAAATGCAATTAATAAAGTTAGGATGGAAAATAAGAGAAAACCATGATTCATGCATGCAATTAAGACAAATAAGTTACTTCCCCTAAACAACCACACCTTGCACCATAAATGACCTAGAATATAAATATAAAGTCAGAAGAAAGAAACCCTGACTTTAACCAATCAGTTCTCTAGTTTCTACACAAACTATTAGAGAAAATGACCAATTAACGGTATAAAAGCAAAATAAGGTAACAAGTACATATGGAAATGTAGGCCAAAATTCCAAAATTCCTGCATGACTAAACCAGGACTTTACAGGCTCATTATAAACAACTTAGGATAGCAGAAAAGCAAGAGAGAGCTTATATACACTACCCTAGGCTTGATAACTTAAGATGCAATGTATGTTCAACTGATCTATTCAAGTTGATTTGTTATTCTATGAACTGGGTCCCCATATACGAATCGAAAAATCATCGCTTGCAGATGCTAACATATGTGGTCTTTCAGGATTCCAGCTCACACAATTCACAGTCAGGGAGTGCCCAGATAAAACCTCTATTGGTCTGGAGTTCCGCGAGTTCCAAATGTATACCTGTATCAGATAAATTTGGAGGTGGTTCATTTAATGAAGGTATGAATGAATGCATGTTAAGTTGCATAACTAGCTGATATTATTAACATGTAAACTCGGAAAAGGAAACTACCTGTGCATTCTCACTACCACTGGCAATAAATGTGCTATTGAATCCACCGAAACATGACCTGATCACATATTTGCATTGCTTGTGGCCCATAAAACTCAATGGCTTATCCCATTTCCCGGCCACGTCCCACATATGAATCTCCTGACTGTTTAGATTGACAATGAAGAACTTGCTATCTCCAGAGACCGAAAGGGATGTGATAGAGTGCTCCTCCGAAATGACTCGTTCAGCATTGGTTTCCATATGCAAAATCCGAATTTCTTTATCCATGAATACGCTGATAAGATACTCACCATCCGGAGTAACAGCAATATCTACAACTTTGGGCATCCCCATTCCTCTCCATGCTTTTATCTCGTTTCCATCACAATCCCACATGCAGATGCCCTTTTCAGGGTCAGAATAGCCACACACAAAGTGGTTTGAGTTGGGAAACCAGGCACACGAGCTGACAACAAAGTCTGGATTCCCAAATGTGTGCTTGCATGTACCTGTTTCAACATCCCACAGCTTCAAAACTTCTGTATTCCCAATTGTGAGCAACTTGGTATCATCTGGACTCCATGCCACCAAAGATATAGCACACATGTGACCACAAAGTATGTGTTTCATTGTAAATTCCCCGTCTTCCAGCACCTAGCACAAGTATCCCAGAATATTAGAGATCAAATCGCTTAAATGTTTCACCATTTCTACATTTGAACTAGGGTATAAACTATAGGAACGATAACTATAATCTTATTTTCTATTAACTGCCAAATTTCATAGATTACAAAGTTTACATAGTTGAGCATAATGAAAATGACTCAATGAAGTAAAGTTTGCATACAAGGAGTGTTAACCTTCCTTTACATCTGATCTGTAAACATCATATAGTTCTCTAAAAGTTACCAAAACAAACAGCAATGGAAGCAACTTAATATCTTAAAGACCAGATAATTTTGATTAATGAATGAATACTTAATGTCATGATATATTAACTTCATTTTACACAAACCATTTTCACAGGAATAATTTTGGTATAATTTATTATGAACTCAATTTATCTGACCAGCTTTGATCAATAAGAAAGGAAACAAACTCTAAAAATCAATTCCAGTTATTGATCAAAGCCAAATCAACAAAAGTGGATCATCCTATATTCCAATTATTTTAGAGCTTGCATTTTTGAAAGACCGATTTCTTCATTATTTATTCATTTACATATTATGTTCTTATGAGGACAGTGGGGTTAAGGAATGTATGAGTTTGAGTCCGCCGAGGATATCAAACCATTCTCTTCCATATTAGAATCTAACCAAATAAGAGAAATCATTTTTTTACCCTTCCAGACTACATATTAACACCTAACCAAACAAGAGAGACTCATTCTTTTTTACTTTCAATAAATTTCCAGAGAAGATAATAATCTTCATCCATCTTATATTTCTTTAACATAAACTAATTCCTTTTTGTCTTAAGTTAATAAAACTATAAGCTCATAAGATACATAATAAATATCCCTGGACTCTTGACAAGCCCTCAAATATGTAGGGGGGTTATCTAGTGTGAGGGCATTTAAATGTGACAGTGAGAGGAGTAACCATACATGGATAGTTGAGATTAAAAGTTTAAAATGGTCAAACGGCGGCTTAAAAAATTGCATGGCCACTTAAAAAAGTCACATGACTTTATGTTTTAGTCATAACCCTTCATGATTAGATCTAACAGTAAATATATGCTCCTCTCACTCTCATAAAATCCAACCTGTCAAATATGTGTCTATGACTCTATGTTCATATACAGTGTTTATACCTGAACATTTGTATGTCTCTTTATGTCCAAAAACTACTATTCTAATGTTATAACTATTCAACGAACCTATAGTTGAAAAATCATGCATTGTGCAACAATCTTTATGCCCAACCACTATTTTGTTATGCATATTATAAGCTGAAACACAGACTTAATCAAAGCTAAAAAAGTAAGGCATTAATATTGGAAGAATCATCTAATGCAAAATTAGATGCTTTTAATAATGTCAATAGTGTGTTACCTTCCATATAATGGCTGTACAATCATTGGATGAAGAGGCAAGATACTCTCCATTATTAGAAAATTGAACAAACCAAACTTCATTTCTATGTCCAGCCAATATCTGCAGCAATGGGAAAAGAAAAAATGTTATTTAACATATAAGGTTGCAATACCAAATGTTCAAAAGTAAAAGAATGAGAAACACAAATCTATGTTTAATATCATATCTAAAAGACAATCGATGCAAACTCTTAATTTGGAACAGTAAGCAGCATATACTAGGAATGCATTCAACTAAGCCTGTGCTACCCTTAATTCTTTTCCTGTTTTTAATGCAAGGAATTGCTAAAAATTATATAAGTCTATGATGGGTGTGACATTGCATTGAACTAAACTTGAAATTCAATGTTCTGTCAAAACAATTAATAAATTTCAACTTAATCAAAGTTAAGCATATCAAATATATTGAACTCTTCAACAACATCAGAAAAGCATTCTCATTAATTCTCTCTAAAAATGCAACCACTTCGGAGTTTAGAGAGCCAACCAACCTGGGTGGTTACAGTAGGAATCTGATCCCTACCACACTTATGATCCTCATAAAGTGAAATCGGATTTGACGAACCATGATACAAGCACGAATCAACCCAAGCTGTAACAGTAGTTTCAACCAAATGCTCCAACCTTCTTTCAGGTACTGAAATTGGTGGAGGGAGCAATTTTTCCAAATCTGTTAAACACTTTCGTCGTAAATCATGAACAACATTGCCATCTCTCACACCTGATTCCACATCATTCAATAAAACCACATTTATAGCAAGGCTGTGAACCTTGCTTCTGTCAACTTTCAATGCAGAAATCCTTTTCTTCAGTATATCCAAAGCTAAAGCATCTTCGCCGCGACTAAGACACTCGAAAAGATACTGCTTGAGAACAAGAAACAAAGCAGAGTCCATAGTTTCACCGAATGTATCTCTTATGGAATTAAGAAAAGTAATGCAATTGTCCCAATTCCCATTCAGCAAATGTGATTCGAGGAATTGAAACTCTGGTGACTTATAAGAAACACCCGATTCAGATTCCAAACAAGATGCAGTTTTATTATAACCTAATGAATATAGACACTGAACTATAATCCTCAAAAAATCGTTTTTTTTAATCAACCCTTTTGAGCCAAGTACCTCAGAAGAATTCTCCATTAGAAAATTTTGATGAACACCCATGATTCAGAACATGGTGAATTTCAGAACCCATGAGTGAATTTGAATGAAAGAAGGGTTCATCATGAGAATAAGTATAATAACAACAACAACAAGAGTGGGTGTAAAAAATCACAGAGAGAAAATAAAACAAAATAAATAAATAAAAAAGGTTGAGGGAAGAACAGAGAGTGAGTGGCGTTGAATTTGATGGAAGAAAGAGAAGAACAAGAAGAAGAAGGTGAGTGAAAACGGTGTCGTTTAGTATAAGGATAGAGATGAATGAGGATGTAACCGAATGAAGTGATTTATGCCTCAACTGAACACAGTCTTTCTCACTCTCCACTATGTTGAAACTTGAAAGTTTGGAAGTTCAGAACCAGATTTTAAGTGTTATTATTCGGGTCGGGTTCAGTTACTTATCCACCTGAACAAGCTTCAGATATATTAATACATTTTCTACTGTTTATTTGTATTACTTTTTTCACATGAGTTAAAGATAATTAAAAATAAATGATATTAATAAAATGATAATGTATAAAATTTATAGACAGTTGGTGTATACTTTTTTGATCAAATTTATCAAAAAATAAGATCATCATCCTATCGATATCTTTTTAAGATCGGATTGTTTCATTTTTTTTTAATTAATTTAAGTTTTATTTTTAAAGATTTTAAGCGTAGTAGTTAAGAATAATTTGAAAATAAATTATATATTAAAATATTTCAACTCATTAAGGAATATCATCATTATTAAGTAATTAATAAAAGAATATATAAAGATAGGAAGATAGGTAGTAATAGATTTTAATTTAAATAATTTAACAATTAAAAAATGTAAATGAAAAAGATGGTTAAAAAGGTGTAAACGAAAATAGATATTCCTCCTATCCCAAATAGATTATCCATTTTTGAATAATTTTCTTTGAATTTTATGTTATTGTTTGGGAGGGAGATAGTCAAAATTAACTAAATGCTAATTAAGTATTTTAATTTAATAAAAAATACATAAATGCTAATTAAGTATTTTTTTGAAAGTGGTAATATATTACTTATATTTGGGAGAAAAAATGTTGATGTTTTTTTATAATTGAGCCTAGCTAGATAAAAAATAATTAACATATAGATGATTGATAATAAAAATTTCAACAAAAAACAAATAAGTGACGTTTTCAAAATAGGATTTCTGGCTTTATCCATAGGTTGGTAGGAGTTATAAATGTTTAGAAGAAAAAATATTAACTATCTTGTCTAAAATCAATTTATTTGCTTAAAATTATTAATATTATATGTTATATCTAATAAGAGTAGAGGTGGTAACTAGTCAAATCCAACTTGATTTAGCTCGCCATGTTAAGGATTGTTTAGAGTTGAGTTCCAAACTAAATTCTATGTTAAATTATTTTTCATCTTAATTAAAGTTCACAAGCTTTCGAACGGGTTAACGAACTCATACATAAATTTAAAAGACCAACAAGGTGTTGATTGATTATCATATACATGTAGAAAAAGTTTGTGAATATTAATAATAAATGTAACCACTAATTAAAGTTCATGTATTAAAGATTATCGATATATGTATATGTATGTATGGAAAATGGTAAGAACAATTTTTAATATGAGAAATGAGTAGAATTAATATGTGCAGTTGAATCTTAATTAAATTGTCAAGATTAAAATATAAGTACTTTACATAACATCTTAATCACCTCTATATATATTTGTATGAGAATTAGTCTCACTTTAATTACTCCCGTGCATAGATAAGTATGTAATTAAGTCAGTTCATGAACTTAACAAAATCATATTATATTTGGCTTAAGTTTGAATCGTTTATTTAATTGATTTAATTTTAGCTCAGCTCAAGTTTAATTCTTTGATCATAAATCAAATTTATCAAACTAAATAACAAATCAAATTTCAAACCGATTCATTATCAACCAAAATGAGATACTAATATATAATTTTAACATTCACAGGGATAGTAATATATTCTTATTATTTCTCTTTCATTCTTTCTCTCTATCAGAGGGCCTTTTATGAGTCTAGTTGAACACAAGGACAAAAAAATAGTAACCATTATCCTAAATATATAAAATAAATATTTTAAATGTTCATTCAAAGTTTGAATTAAATATTTATTTATATACTAATATTATAAGAGTTTTTACATTGTTATCATATTATCTATTATTATTTATATTCATTTTTTAAGAATGAATATAGTTAATATGTGAATTGATAATAAACTCATAATTCAAAAAACTTCTACATCTTCAATACATATATATTAAAATTTGAAAATTTATGTTTTATTATGTATACATTTATGTATTTGTATTAAATATATATACATTTCTATTAAATGCTTTATTTTAAAACAAATGCATTAAATATGGTTTTATATATATATATATATATATATATATAGATGAAGTGACTCAATTAAGAATAATTATCATATAAAAATCATAAGAACAATAAATTTAGATTTTACAATAACGTATGAACAATTATGATTAAAAATTACTTATTAGTTACGTGATCACTTAAAAAAGTCTTGCACATGTAATTTTTTGATGTATTAAGTGTGCTTATGTATTTGTATTAAATGCTTTATGTTAAAACAAATGCATTAAATGTGGTTTTGATATATATAAATGCTTTATTTGTATTAAATGCTTTATTTTAAAACAAATGCATTAAATGTGGTTTTGCTATATAAATAAAGGAGAGACTTACTTTAATAGTAAGTTTTTTAAAGTTACTCCTCATCCTAGAAATTAATTCTATGAAAATCAATGGTTTGAATTAGTGAGTAGATCTAAACCACTAAATATCTCTAGAATTGATGGCTAGGATAGAGTAAGTGGATCATCACTGATAAATATATATATATAGGAGAGTAATTCAAGTGAAAATAATTCTTATACATAAATCATGAGAATAATAAATCTAGACCTTACAATCATACTTGAATAGGTACGATTGCAAATTATTTATTGGTTACTTAAAAAATGTTATCATGTGTATGCATTTTTTAATTTCAAATAGGATATAATTATTTTTATTAATTATCTCATTAATATATATATATATATATATATCTCCAGTGAATTATTCAATAAATGATGAGAGAATGTAATATTTATGCACTTTTACGCTAAAGATTTATACACAATTAATATTGTTCATTTATATTAAATGCTTTATTTTAAAACAAATGCATTAAACATAAGTTTGCTATATATAAAAGTATATATGGGGAGTGACTCAAGTGAGAATAATTCTCATATAAAACATAAGAATAATAAATCTAGACTTCACAATCATATTTGGATGATTATGATTAAAAGTTACTTATTGGTTATATGATCCCTTAAAAAAATCATGTACTTGTATTTTTTTTAATTATATTTTAAATGTGTTTATGTATTTGTATTAAATATATTTATGTATTTTTTATTCAATTCTTTATTTTAAAACAAATGTATTAAATGTGGTTTTGCTATAAATAAATAAATATAGATAAATAATTTAAGTGATAACAATTCTCATATAAAAATCAATAGAAAAATAAATCTAGACCTTATGATCATTCCTGGATGGTTAGCATTAAAAATCATTTATTGGATACTTAAAAAAGTCATGTGTATGTATTTTTAAATTTTGACTGTTTAAATAAAATATAATGATTCATATTAATTATCTCATTAATATATATGTGTATATATATGAAGTGAATTATTCAATAAATACACATATAAGAGAATGTAATATCTATGCATTATAAAAATTTAAACACAATCAATATATTTTTCACCATTCATTTTTATTAGATGCTTTATTTTAAAACAAATGCATTAAATATGATTTTGCTATATATATAAATATAGAGGGAGTGACTCAAGAGAGAATAATTCTCATATAAAAATCATAAGAACAATAAATTTAGATCTTACAATCATATATGGATGGTTAGGATTAAAAATTATTTATTGATTAATTATCATTTCAAAAAGTCAAGTGCATATATTTTTATTATGTAATAAATGTGTTTATGTATTTTTATTAAATGTTTTATTTTAAAACAAATGCATTAAATGTGGTTTTGCTATATATAAATATATATATATATATATAGAGAAGGAGGAAAAAAACTGAGAAATTTTTTTATATAAAAATCACGAGAACAATAAATATAGAGTTTATAACCGTATTTAGATGGTTAATATTAAAAGTTTTTTATGAGTTACTTAAAAAAGTTATGTGCATATATTTTTTAATTTTGACTATTCAAATAAGATAATGATTCATATTAATTATCTCATTTCTAATACATAGATGAAAGATAATGATTCATATATATATATATATATATAAATAAATAAAGTGAATTATTCAAGAAATACATAGATGAAAGAATATAATATCTATCTATTTTCACTGTAAAGATTTATACGCAATCAATATATCTTTTATCATTAATTTGTATTTTTGAATAGTTAATGATAATTAAACATGTATGTTAAATAATGAACTAACCGTGTATAAAACTCATAGATTATCAATGTATATATTTTTCTCTAGATGAAATTCAATATACAAAAATGTAGGTGAATAATATTTATGCATCGTGAGTATAAAGATTTATACATAGTCATCTATCGTTCATTTATATTTTTAAAGAGTTAATAATATTTAAAAATGAATAAAAGATAATAAACTGACTGTATATGAAATTCTTGCACCATAAATGTATACATTTTGTTTTCCTCAAAATGTAGTTCATTACTTGTCATCTTGAAATATTAATTTTCAAGCCAAAATTTATATTTTCTCTTCTTCAAATAATGTCTTAAGAATATTTTTACCATTTCTCTTTTAATATTAATATAATAATAAATAATTTTAATTTATCTAACAATTAATTTTATATGAATGATTAATATTATATTGATTACAAATAAATGCACTAATTTTTTATATATATAATATCAGTAGTTTTTATTAAATATTTATATTTTATAATGTATTCTTATTAGACGTGTTCATGTATTTATATTAAATGGCTTATTTTAAAACAAAATCATTATTTTCTAATTTAATAATAGATGTTTTTGTTTTATTCAAATTTTTATTTTATGTTATTATTCAATATTACATTTTTAAATGTAATGAAATTTCATAATATAAAATACATTTCAAAACAAATGTATTAAATGTTTTTATAATATTATAATAAAACTTTAGTTTTATTCCATTTTTTGTCTTATTTTCTAAATACAAACTAAAAATCTTTAAAATTATTAATTGAAAATAAAATTGAAATGGAACAGACAAAAACACATTCATATATATGTTGGAATTCTATAAGTAGTATTGAGAATAAGCTAAATCGAAATTCGTCATGCCATAAATAAGTTTGACATATGTTTCTGTCTTATTGTCTAAATACAATCTATTATCTTTTGATAGACCAATTTTTAATATCTCATCTAACTTATTTTTAAGTTTAGTCTAACGAATTATCCTATTTAAAGATTTATTATTCAGTTAAACTTATAAAGATACTTTTGTTAGAAATGGAAATAATTAAGTCTTATTATGTATAAAAGTCGTGAGAGGAGGATTCATTGCAATATGAAACAAACTCCAATAATTTGTTAGCCAAGACCACAAACCATTCTACAAGAGTCATATATCAGGTGATTTAATTTCAACCACAAATTATTGATATAGAAAATTAGAAATACAAAGAAGACTGTCCAAAATTCTAATTAGCAAGATCTCGCTGCAATTCGCTTGGAACGGACAAACAACATCATTTAGCCTATATAACTTATATTAGGGTTTGGTTAGGGTTGACTCTTTGGGATGTGGTAAGTGTACACACAATTAACAAGGACTATAATTCTTTTTTACCTAAATACGTAATTTTACATTCACATGAAAAATTAGACGCATATTACTTTGTTTAAGTTGTTATTCTTATTGCATTGAATTTATCATAAGAGTGGTATTAGAGTTCCTTATCTTGAGACTATTTGACTTATTTGAATAATGAAGAAAAATATAAATAGGATGATCTATTTGAATAACACTAATTATCACTTGTAGAAGAACAAAATAAAAGATTTACTATTTGTTAAGAATTTTCACCCTCATGTGTTTACTACTCAGAAGTCTAAGTCCAAGTTTGATCACTTGAATGATTTTAAAGGGCTTTTAGATCACTTAAATGATTTTCATGGCCTAGATCAATTGTTAGTAACGAGTATCAAGTTTTTAGGACTATGATTACTGAATACTCTAAAATCTCTAGTACACTCATGGGCCCTAGGCTCATGTGTATTTCTAGTTGGTGCTTTAAGTGAATTTTATAACAAGAGACTTGAGTCTAATATATAACATTGGTCTCTCACCTCTATTTTAATATAAGGTAATGTGAGACTTCATATAATAATATATTTCAAGCAACCCAACAATCTTCACCTTGATTGAAAAAGACGGATATCTCGCTCATTAGAAAATCTACATAACAATCAAAACCTTAGTGAATATTCAGTTTCACCTTGTTCAATCTCAAATTGTCTTTGTCAACTTCTTCACATGAGAGCATGTCCCTATTCAATATAAGTCTTTTAGAATATATCCTTGACGGTGTTACCAAGAGTCTAGTTCTCCAAACTTGTAGTGAAACTTCCTATACTTCCATTCAATGGAACACTTCATTTAGCTCTTCGTTGCTAGAAAGTATTTCGATATTATGGAACAACTACACCAAAACCAACAATTGTTCTCTTTAATACTCAACTAGTTGAACCAAAGAACTTCCTTGGAAAGACTCAACTACTATCATCATTGTCTATCCGATAATCATAATTTAAAAGAACTATCATACTCCAAAATAATAAATATACTCGAAGCATACACCTTGCGTTAATGTCAACCAATATTCATGCTATACCATTGCATCCAAGGAAACACCCATATCACACACTACATTTCTGCCAATGCATGTGAGCAACTTGCATCAAAGCTAATGCTCGTATTACACCCTGCATCAAATTCAACCATTGTCTTTATACTTTTGTGTATCTGCTAGCAAATAATATATTTCACAATGACATTGTGGACACGCCATACGTGTAATGTCCCAAAGATTATTTTATGAATATTGTGATTAAAATGAGAATTTTTGTTGAATATATCATTAAAAATTGTTTTATTTATATTCATTTCCTTTTCGAGACATCACGTTCTTAGTAACATAATTTGCGAAAAATCAATGACGGTTACCTAACGGTAACTGAAAATGATACGATACTTTCCTTAATACTTCTTCATTAATAATTAGACTTGACCCTACGACACGTATAATGACGTGTTGTTTGATCAAGTAAAATGTCATACAAAATACAAGGCGAAATCTGATCATCGCCCAACTGAAGCTATATAAAATAGGACGAATTCTTCAACACTACAAAAGTATCCTACATAAATACCCTAACCCCAAAAATAAAAAAGGAAATATCTCCTAACATGTAGCTCCAACACTAACGAGGGCACTAGAACCCTCACTCGAGTCCTCCTCCAGCTTGGAGTCCGAAGAGAGATCTATAATCTCGATAGAGTCCTCTATGTGGACAAACTCCACACAATCATCACCTTCAGATTCCATCTTTTCCATGGTATCCTAGCATATGCCTGCGGTTCTGGCATTGTACGCCGAGCGATTCTCCTTGGCAGTGCAGAAGGGGTCACATCATTCCAACTCCTTTACCTCATTGATGGTCATGCAATATCTGGTCCACAAGAAGTCGAAGACTGGATGGATGACACAGTAGGTAATGGCCTCTAGCCTGGTAGAGTGAAAGAAGTCCCCATGACTGCATAGTGAGATGGAAAGCGCATAGTAGTGTCGTCACACACCATCTCTAGGCCACAAGGGCCTGTGTAGGTATAACGGTTCCCATCAATTCTCCATGCCCCCTCTCGGGACATCAAGAATCAGTAGCTTTGAATCAGCGGTGATTTGTCCATCTAGACAAGGGCATGTACCAAAATACAAGCAAAAAGAAAGGGAGTAAGACATCTAATGAATATTTTTCATCGACGACATGGAATTATACACAATATCACATCCAGACTTAACACACATAATATACATATTATGTTAGCACATACATAAACGCAGATGATGAATGATGTTTGTAACTCAGGATATGGGGGGTCAATATCCACGAGTTCAATATATGAATGTTATGTTTAGTTCATCCATCCTTACACCAATATCCTCCCAATAAACTATTTGGAATAAACCAAGAGTACAAATCTCATAACAAGCCAATTTGAACACACCAACTTATTCCTTGCAAGGTATATGATCGATATGTTCCAAAGGAACTATTCATTTCAGGACCGTGTCGTATCAAACACTTTCTGGGTATCCCTCTCATCGATCCTGATTGCAAAGAAGAGTTATCAAAGATTGTCTAGTTTGCACTGTGAGAACTGTCCGATCCAACAGAATACCTCATCCAGGAATACAGGGAATTCGTCTCACATAGACTCTCCCTCAAGGATTTTACTGAAGCGTCACCATCATCACCGTTCCTCTCAACATCTCGGGGCTCATTCGTCTCCCGTAACTTTCCTCTCCACTACTTCATTGTTCATAATGAGTATGCATTCTAACCGAGATTAGACGATTAAATCTTTTAATCATTATTTATTCTTACATGATCGGTCCAGCCTAAAACATCTCCCAAATGAATGCTTCTTGTGGGGCCCGATCTTACGTCATAACATAAAAGATGAATAATATCCTCACTACTACGAATCATCACTGAATCACACTAGACATGCCAATTGCCAAGCCACTTACGGCCAGACGATCTAGCTGCGTGGTAAGCATAACCTTTTGGACCTCGCCCTTAACGATATAATAGTTGACGACTTTGTCAAGAGGGCCTTAAGTAATCCCGTTACCACCAACATCCCATAATACTGGTAGATAATTTTTACTTATGCTCTAGTGATATGTATTTGTTTCGTCTTTGGGACATCAGTCCCTTTTAAAGTATTTTATCTTGTATTACTCGCATTCTCATACTTTCTACCATTTAGACGATCTTATAACACTGATAATCGATTATGCCAAAGGTTAATCAATTATTCCTAGTTATAGTAGCTATAAGAATTATGACTTATAATATCGATAATCGATTACCAGACTAGGAAATCGATTATATCCATCGGATAGAGAGATTTTAGAATATTGATAATCGATTATGTTACATGTTAATCGATTATTCCTAGTTACAATAGCTACAAGATTCTGATTTTTTATATCGATAATCGATTATCAACCATGGTAATCAATTATGACCAGCAGATATAGGGTTTTAGAATACGGAAAATCAAATATCTCAAGGGATAGTCGACCCTTCCTAATTAAAATTATTCGAGTAATATTCATCAATGGATCACCACAAAATTACTCCACATATAGACATTGTTAGGTATTAGTGGATAGAACACACCTAGAAGGGGGAGTTGAATAGGTGTCACGGTTCCAAAATACTGCTTTTCGCACCAAAGCCTTATTCTGGAAAAAGCCTAGTTAATCGATTAAAACACTAACTTAATCGATTAAGTTGCACAAAATAGAGAGTTGTTGAATGGCTTGATTACACAGCCACTCACCGATATTACAGAAACAATACAACAAATATATTTGAACATAATTAATCTTTATATGACAAAGTTATAGTATTCAAAGATATTAGCTAAAATAGGCAATTAAACAACTTGAAAATTTAAGAGATATACTTTTCATTTTGCGGTCTAATTCCTCGTGCATCGTCAAGCGTCCAAGCTCCATCCCGTGCTTTTGAAGCTTTCCAAATAATGTCACCAAAGGCATGGATTCAAGATCCTTGGATTCCATGATAACTGTAACTTTAGGTTGCCATATCCTGTCAAGACAACGTAAAACTTTATTAGTAAGTTCTCCTTTGGTAAAAAAATTATTTAGAGCAACTAAATGGTTTACTATATGAGTGAATCATTTTTGCATGTCACTGATAGATTCACTCGGTAACATACGAAACAACTCATACTCATTATCAAGGCATTCAACCTGGCACACTTTCCTTCGCTAGTGCCTTCGTGAGTCATTTGTAAAGTGTCCCACATTTCCTTGGCACTTTGACATTAAAAAATCCAAAAGAACTCATCATATGATAGGACCGATGTGATGATGTTTTTAGCACGTAGGCTGTATTGAACCTTTTTACGTTCATCATCGGTCCATAGACTTTTTGGTTTTTCTTTCGGTTCACCGTCCACTAAATGTTGTGGAACGAAAGGCCCGTTGACTATGGATTCCAAAATATCCAAGTGAATGGCTTCTATGAAGATTTTCATGCATTCTTTCCATTAGGCATATCCTTCACCACTAAATACGGGAGGGCGGTTAATGGATGTGCCATCACCGCCAACGGGGTTGGTGAAACCCATTTGTTTTCTCTTAAGGATCACATGTATGCGGTTGAGCTATCACGTCGTACTAGCTCTGATACCACTTGTTAGGTATCAGTGGACAAAACACCCCTAGAAGGGGGGGGGTTGAATAGGTGTCGCGGTTCCCAAATACCACTTTTCGCACCAAAGCCTTATTCTGGAAAAATGCCTAGTTAATCGATTAAAGCATTGACTTAATCGATTAAGTTGCACAAAATAGACAGTTGTGGTCTACTGCAAAACTACATCCAGTCCTCCTCTTCCGATCTCAGGAGATTTTCTTCACTAAAACTGAAACGAATGTATGTTACATGCACACTTCAAATTACAAGACCTTAGATGCTCCCTTTTTGAATCCCTAGAACCCCTACCTTGCTTTGACTCCTCCAATCGCTTAGGAAAACCTTTCCTACGATCTAGCCCCAGCCAAGAGTATGTTCTAAACTCAAGACCTCTAAGTCTTGGTGAAGACTCACTGAATCTCGTTGGTGGTAAGACACCAAGAGACGACTTTCCTTATCACAAAAACAACACAAAAGCAGAGTATTATGAAGCACAACATGGCTAAAATATTACAATTAAAAGGCAACTATAAACCCTATACAAATCTCACAAATTAACAAGAATATGTATGAGTTCAGAATCATGCAGAAACATGTAATCTCTACCCTACGAAATCTCTAAAAGAAATGCAAGAATCATGCAAGAAAAGATAGAATGATGAGCACATTTAATCAAATCCAATTGGATGACATTTTAATCCCTAAGCATGATACTATCTTTCACTACTCACATGCATTTATGTCTATATGACATACAATGAGCACAAAAATATGCAAATTATCAATTCTAAAAAGAATGAATGAATGTGTGAAGCATGGTGTAAAAACACAGTTTATATAGAAAACCTGTTTAACGCCCACTTAATCGATTAAGTGTTCTTTTAATCGATTAATGAGCTGTTGAGAATAACTGAATTATGTTTTTTTTTTCCAGTTATGTGTTAAAACTTATTAAAACTGATTTCACGTTAATCGATTAACATTTTTCTTAATCGATTTACTGGCATATTTTTAGCTTAGAGATTAAACGGTAAACTACCTATATGTTATGCTTATCAACTATACATGTTTTACCATTATGTTACGCCTAAGATGCACAAATAACACGTATGGTTAATGCATGAACATATAATAATCTAGATGGCATGTCTCATGTAAATGATATGATTGTTTTTAGGACTTGTGAGATTTGCATCTTGGTTTACCTAACCTAGACTCGATAACTAAGACACATATCTAAGACTACTAATGATTACTCTATTTATGACTCTAGTCTAGACATGAAGCTCTTGAGTCCTTGGCATGTTGATTTGTTGAGTTATCTTTAAGCTTTCACTAAATTCTTGTCTTCATCAAAATATAGGCAATCTAATAGTGCTATATTGACACTTTGCACTTTCAATCTCCCAGTTTTTGATGATGACAAACTCCACACCAAATTTTGTTTTGATGAATAGCTTGAAGATGGTCATAGAATGCATGGTTGTTGATTTCATAGTTAAAGCACATAGCTAGACAACAGAAGCTGAATATTATTTACAACCTACACACATCAAACAACAAAGCAACCTTTCTCCCCTATTGACATTATCAAAAAGATAAACTAATGAATTTTGGTCAAAAGTAAGAAGAGTTATGAAATGAAATCAAAGTGCAATTAATCAATTAATATTAGGAATGTAATTAATCAACCAGTTTAAGGAAAAATTGAACACATGCACATGTTGATAGCATTTAATCGATTAAATGAATGTGTTAATCGATTAAACTGACAGAATATAGTAATTGGACAAATTTAATGGAATATAAGGTTATACAAGAACTAATCAATCATAGAATGATCAAGAATATTTATTATAGCATTCAAACAACATGCTCAATCAAACATAAGAGATGCATATAACCAATCATGATTAAATATCATTAAACATATATTCATACTATATTTGACATAGATTAACATATTATGTACACAATCTAAAACTAAAATGGTAACAATTTAAGTTCAAATGGCATGCATATCAAGCCATAATAGTTCAACAAAAGTAGATAGATAGAGTTACAACTCAAAAAGCAAAGAGAAAATATGTCTCAAAAGTACAAAACAGCAAAAATCCTGAAAATTAGCCATATAGAAGAACTAAACCTAAGGCAACCTAAGGTCTAAGGTCTTCTAATCTAGGGATGCGGAGGAAGGTCTCTGTCATCAAGAACGGTCAGACTACTATCACCCTAGATGAGGAATCTCGGCTTTTCAAATTTTGCACAAAACCTCTCATTTTGTGCCTTAGTAGTGTTCTGAACAAAGCTCCTCATAGCCTGATAGTGGTTATCAATGTAGCCGACCTGACGTTCCTCGAATTGCTCCAAGTCTGTATGGTAGGAGTCCTTCAGAGACTGAAAATGTAGATCCATTCTATTATTCAGCCTTTGCTCCATGTCATCCATCTGAGCTAATCCAAATGATGGTTCCTGCGGCGCGTTTCCAGTCGGCTCCCCCTGAGTTCCTACATTAGCTTGATCTGTTCTAGCCTGATCCTCATTATCAGATAGATCCAAATCCACAGTAGTGTGATCCTCTTGGTATTGCCAAGCACTTCCATACTTGTAGATACCCATCTTGTGGATTAAGTTTTCACCAACAAGGTGATCTTTATCAGAAGTCTCCGTGATGATGGTGTCAGATACGTCAATATGTAGATAATCAATGACCCTCGAAATGAATATACTATAGGACAATAGCTTGGATTGTGAGGTAGAGACATTATACATGACCTTCAGGTTCTCCTCAGGCCAATTAATCATAATATTTTCCTTAACAACATACATGAACTTCAAATCATTCATAGTAGGTTGTGCATGATTTGTGTTCCTCTGAACTAAAATATAAGCTATTAGATAGTGAAGCAACTTATTCTCTACAAATAATGAACCAACTTTTGTCAGTTATCCTTGGATATATATAAGGGGACCTCTCAAACTAGATTTGTAAACCTCAGCAACATCAATATCCTTAAGCCATTATAATCACCTAGGCTAGCACCATTAGTGGATAAGCCACCCATATTCATAAAGATATCACTGTCCATTTAAAATAAATTTCCAGAAACCTTGGACCAATACTTGCCATCCTTATATCTAAAGTTGGCATAAAATTCTCTAATCAAAGCAGGGTATATATTTCCCTTTAATTCCAGAAACATGACAGCTCCTTGAGTTTGCATACCTTGCGGAAATTCAAAATTTTGTTCCGCCATCTAGGTTAGATCGGCATACCTTATGTAAGTTGGTTTCCTGCCCTGAAACTTTGACAACCGAGTCTCCTAAAGTATGAGAGAGTAGTAGGAATCTCCACGGCCGTGCCTCACACTCAGATTCGAAGATGAAGCAATAGGAAGCCTATGAGTGTGATGATCAGTTGTCTTGAATCTCTTTGAACGTCATCTTTCCATTTTTAAGTGAAAAACCATGAGTATGTGAGAGGAGAAGAAGGATAATGAAGGAAACCTAAACTTAGCGTTTGGAATTGGGAATGAGGTGTCTTGGAAGATTTGAGAGAAAGTGAGATAAAATGAGGTCCAATATGAGTATAGGTGAGGTTTAATTCTTCTTTTAAGCCAAAATTTTGAATTTTGCTGTTGCTTCTGAGATTTAGAGAGAAAAGGGGGAAGAGAGGGTTTGAAAAAAATGGCAAAAACGCTATTATTTCTAATTTATCTGCTATCGTTAATCGATTAATAACTGCATTTAATCGATTAATCATAGCTAAAATTCCATATTTTTAGAGAAATGAGCCTTTGTAATCGATTAAAGTAGGACATTAATCGATTAACTTTCGTGAAAAATAAAATGTTGGCTACTGGAACTCATTTTAATCGATTAAGAATTATGGTTAATCGATTAATTGTCATCAGATTTGTAGAAACAAGAGATTTTTGGGTTTTAAAAGCATGCAAAGATTTCTAACATATATCAAACAATTTTTAATCAAACACACATACATATAGAACTTACTATGCTAGATCATGAGTTATATTAGGAGTATAATCCATTCAACAAATACACATTTTGAAGCATATAAGACATTTAACATGTGAAGCACATAATAAGGTTTTAGACGATTTTAATCAAGATAATTTTCATCAAGGATTCCATGTTCTCTTTGAATAACATAGAAAGTATCTCGTGAAAGGGGCTTGGTGAAAATATCATCCAATTGCTTAGTAGTTTCAACAAATTCAAGCACACAATTGCCTTTTTGTACATGGTCACGCAAGAAATGATGTCTAATTTCTATATGTTAGGTTCTCAGATGCAAAACGAGATTCTTGGATGGGTTTATGGCACTTGTATTGTCACATTTTATAGGGATCTTTTCTAGATTAATTCCAAAGTCCATAAGTTGTTCTTTCATCCATAGGATTTGAGCGCAACACACACCGGCGACAATGTATTTCGCTTCGGCAGTGGAGAAAGAAACACAAGCTTGCTTTTTACTATGTCATGCAACTAAGGAACTGCCTAATAAGTGACAAGTCCCACTAGTGCTCTTCTGATCCAACTTGCATCCCGCAAAATCGGAATCGGAATACCCTACCAAGGATAATGAGGCATCCCTAGGATACCATAATCCCATATTAGTTGTTCCTTTTAAATATCTCATGATGCGTTTAACAACAGTATAATGTGAATCTTTAGGCAATGCCTTAAATCTAGCACACATATAAATACTAAACATAATATCGGGGCGGCTCGCAGTTAAATATAATAACGAGCCGATAATCCCTCGATACTTGGTTACCTCGATAGCTTTTCCCTTTTCGTCTTTGTCTAGATAGTAAGCGGACGCCATATGTGTTGAAGCTTCTTTACATTTTTCCATGTTGAACTTTTTCAGTAACTCCTTGCAGTATTTCGATTGATGAATGAAGATGCTACTTTGCATTTGTTTGATTTGTAACCCAAGAAAGAAGGCCAGCTCACCCATCATCGACATCTCAAACTCACCCTGCATCATCTCAGAAAATTCTTTACAAAGAATGTCATTCGTAGATCTGAAAATTATATCATCAACATACATTTGAACTAATAATACATGATTATATAATCTAAGGATAAAGAGGATAGTATCAACCATACCCCTCACGAACCCTTTTTCCACAAGAAAAGAGCTCAATCTATCATACCAAGCTCTGGGAGCTTATTTCAGGCCATAAAGGGCCTTTTTGAGCTTATACACATGGTTCAGATATTTAAAATTTTCAAAGACGGGAGGTTGATCTACATATACCTCCTCTTGCATGTATCCATTCAAGAAGGCGCTCCTGACATCCATTTGAAAGAGATTAAAATTCATAATCGATGCAAATGATAAAAGCATCCTAATGGCCTCTAATCTGGCTACAGGAGCGTAAGTCTCATCATAATCGATGCCTTCCTCCTGGTTGTAGCCTTTGGCCACTAAGCGTGCTTTATTTCTTATGATCAAGCCAAATTCATCTAAATTGTTATGAAAGACCCATCTAGTACCAATCACTGGATGTTCTTTAGGTTTAGGGACCAAGTCCCATACATTATTACGCTCAAACTGGTTTAGCTCTTCTTGCATAGTTATATCTCAGTGCACATCCTCAATGGCCTCATCGATGGTCTTTGGCTCAATTTGAGATACAAAAGCAACAAAGCTACAAAAATTATGTAAAGAACTACGGGTTACCACCCCCATAGTTATATCACCTATAACTTTGTCGAGTGGATGATCCTTCTTGGTCTTCCGCATGATCGGCAGGTCCTGATGCTCATCTTGGACAATTTGCTCTACTTCTTGTTCTTTGTCCTGGTCCATGCCCTTAGAGTATGCTTCTTCTAAATTACCTGCAACATCATTAGAAAATACATTTCTCTTCTCTTTTGGAGAAGATTCGTCAAAATGGACATGTATAGACTCTTCTACTTGCATTGAATATTTATTAAAGACTCGATAAGCTTTACTATGCAATGAATACCCTAAAAATATACCCTCATCAGCTTTTGAATCAAATTTCCCTAAAGCTCTCTTTCCATTACTTAAGATAAAACATTTACAACCAAAGCATAGAAATGAGCAATATTAGGTTTTCGGCCTTTTCAAAGTTCATAAGGAGTTTTCGAAAAAGTAGGCCTCAAGAGTATACGATTTATCGCATAGAAAGTTGTATGCACTACATCAGCCCAAAAATACGTAGGAACCTTGATTTCGTTTAGCATAGTTCTAGCAAGCTCCTCTAAGACTCGATTCTTCCTCTCAACAACTCCATTTTGTTGAGGGGTACGAGGAGCCGAGAACTGGTGCATAATACCATATTTATCACAAAATTTATCAAATTGATGGTTTTCAAATTCGCCACCATGATCAGATCGAATATATACTATCTTATGGTTAAACTGATTTTGGATTTGTTTGGCAAGGTTTTTGAATGACTTGAATGCATCGCTCTTGGAAGATAGAAATAGTGTCCATGTGAATCTAGAGAAATCATCAACAATTACTAAAGCATAAAAACTACCTCCAATACTCATAACCTGTGATGGTCCAAACAAGTCCATGTGGAGAAGCTCCAAGGGTCTTGTTGTGGATATCACATTATTTTTACCAAAAGAGTTTTTAACTTGTTTACATTTTTGACAAGTATCACAAGTTTCCTGATTTTTAAAGTCAAGTTTTGGTAGCCCATAAATCAAATTATTTTTAGATAATTTATCTAGATGTTGTACATGAATATGAGTGACGCGCCTATGCCAAAGCCATATGTCATCCTCTTTAGATATAAAACATTTTGAAAATAGAGTAGTGACATCCTCCAGGTTAACCATATAGATATTATTAATACGATATCCGACAAAATTAACTTTATTAGATATATTGTCACGAATTATACAACATTCAGAATCAAAAGATACACGGTTACCTTTGTTATAGAGTTGGCTGATACTCAAGAGATAGTGTTCTAGGCCTTCAACATATAGCACATTCTCGATCACTGCCGGATTTGAGTTGCCAATTGTTTCGGTGCCAAGTATCTTTCCTTCGTTGTTGTCTCCATACATGACAAACCCTTTTTCTTTCAAAGAGAGATCTAGGAATTTTGATCTATCTTCAGTCATATGTCTCGAGCATCCACTATCAAGATACCAATGTTGTCAATATGCTCGTAGACATACCTGCAAAATAGATCACTTGCCTTTTTCAGGTACCCAATTTATATTGGGTCCTTTTTTGTTAGTAACTAGGGAGTTATCTCCCTTTTCATCCAAACATATACACCACTATGTATACCATATTTCCTGATGTAACAAGAGTAGGAAGTATGGCCATGTGTGCCACAATAAAAGCATGTAGGAACCTTCTTATTATAAAATTTCTTATTAGGCCGATTAGTAGGTATACTATATGGTCTTCTCCTACGCATAGGGGGAATATATCCTAGTCTAGTATGGTCACCAACATTTCTAGTTTTGCTAAGCATATTGTCTAACATGTTTTGACTCTCTATGAGTTTTGCGAGTTTTTCATTAAGTCTCAAATTCTCATTTTTCAAAGTCTCTCAAGAATCACAGACAGTTGATTGACATAAATTATCATTAGAGCAATTGCATGTATTACAAGAATATATTAGATCTAATGTTTCATTTTCTAGTTTTAGCTCATCTAATTCTTTCTGTAATGAAACTATTTTATGCTCATTTAGAAGGATTACTCATTTTCTATCAGAACAAATCCTAGCTAATTTTTTTTAATTCATCATGCCATTCGACATAAGCATTATATAAATCCTCATAAGGAGCTGAATCGTCAGATGAAGAAGATGAGGTATCAGAATATACCTTGTTGTTTAACTCCTTTGAATTTGAGTAACAAGCATGATTTGTTCTGGTCATTAAGCGTAGCTTGGTTGTCTCCTCTTCACCTGAGGTGCTTGATGCTGTATCCTCCTCCGGTGCGTCCCATACAATGTAGGCCTTCTTTGAATTGAAGTCCCGATGAGTGCTCTTCTCTTAATCAACTTTCTTGATGTAAGTAGGACATTGAAATCTCATGTGTCTTGGCTTACCAACTCGTGGCAAGTGAAGCGCTCTTCGTTACCCTAGCCTTTTCTAGTTGACTCGTGCACTTCTTTCTTCTGGAAACGTTTGAAGCCTCCTTTCTTTAGGAATTTCCCAAATTTTCATACGAGAAGGCTCAACGTTTCATCATCCATATCTGAATCAGACTCATCATCTTCTTTCTCTTCTGTAGATTGAGACGTTGTTGCTTTAAGAGATATACTTTTATTTTTACGGTATGATTCCTCGTGCATCGTCAAGCGTCCAAGCTCCATCTTATGCTCTTGAAGCTTTCCAAATAAAAGATATACTTTTATGGATGCGCCATCATCGCCAAAGGGGTTGGTGGAACCCATTTGTTTTCCCTTAAGAATCACGCGTATGCAGTTGAGCTAGAACATCGTACTAGCTCTGATACCACTTGTTAGGTATCAGTGAATAAAATACACCTAGAAGGGGGGTTGAATAGGTGTCGCAGTTCCCAAATACTGCTTTTCGTACCAAAGCCCTATTCTGGAAAAACGCATAATTAATCGATTAAAGCACTGACTTAATCAATTAAGTTGCACAAAATAGACATTGTTGAATGACTTGATTGCATAGCCACTCACCGATATTATAGAAATAATACAATATACATATTTGAACAGAATTAATCTTTATATGGCAGAGTTACAGTATTCAAAGATATCAGCTAAAATAGGCAATTAAACAACTTGAAAATTAAAGAGATAAGAGTACGAAAAAGCCTGCAATAATGATTTTTATCCTGGTTCGTTTTGTGGTCCACTGCAAAACTACATACAGTCCTCTCCTTCCGATCTCGGGAGATTTTTTCACTAAAACTGAAACGAATATATATTACATGCACACTTCCAATTACAAGATCTTAGATGCTCCCTTCTTGAATTCGTAGAACCCCTACCTTGGTTTGACTCCTCCAATCGTCTAGGAAAACCTTTCCTACGATCTAGTCGTAGCCAAGATTATATTCTAAACTCAAGACCTTTAAGTCTTGATGAAGACTCACTGAATCTTATTGGTGGTAAGACACCAAGAGACAACTTTCCTTATCACAAAAACAGAGTATTATGAAGCACAATATGGCTCAAATATTACAATTAAAATCCAACTATAAACCCTATACAAATCTCACAAACAATAATATATATGAGTTCAGAATCATGCAGAAACATGTAATTTCTACCCTACGAAATCTTTAAAAGAAATGCAAGAATCATGCAAGAAAAGATAGAATGATGAATACATTTAATCATATGCAATTGGATGACATTTTAATCCCTAAGCATGATACTATCTCTCACTATCTCACATGCATTTCTCTCTGTCTATATGACATACAATGAGCACGAAAATATGCAACTTAGCAATTCTAAAAAAGAATGAATGAATGTGTGAAGCATGGTGTAAAAACACAGTTTATATAGAAAACTTGTTTAACGGCCATTTAATCGATTAAGTATCATTTTAATCGATTAACGGACTATTGAGAATAATTGAATTCTATTTTTTTTCCAGTTATCTGTTAAAACTGATTTCACATTAATCGATTAATGTCTTGCTTAATCGATTAATCGATTAACTGACATATTTTCAGCTAAGAGATTAAACGGTAAACTACCTATATGTTATGCTTATCCACTATACATGTTTTACCATTATGTTATGCCTAAGATGCACAAATAACATGTATGATTAATTCATGAACATATAATAATCTAGATGGCATGTCTCATGTAAATGATATGATTGTTTTTAGGACTTGTAAGATTTACATCTTGGTTTACCTAACCTAGACTCAATAACCAAGACACATATCTAAGACTACTAATGATTACTCTATTTACGATTCTAGTCTAGACATGAAGCTCTTGAGTTCTTGACATGTTGATTTGTTGAGTTATCTTTAAGCTTTCACTAAATCTTTGTCTTCATCAAAACATAGACAATCTAATAGTGCTATCTTGGCACTTTGCACTTTCAGACATAACTTAAATGATATGACTTAAGAGATCATTCGTGCTTAATCCTAATAGACAAACAATTTGATTAAGTACGAGATTTCTTAATAATCAAGACAACTCCAAACTTTTGAGGTAGTTTAGGAGGTCTGGATGTCATATCCTGACACCACTGTGTCACAATGTATTCTCCCTCACGTTAGAGTGTCGCTTGAGTGGTTCCCTTGGTGATAAGTGTGAAACGAGTATGCTACCCAACTTCGGAAGCTTCAGAAATAAACACGAGAACAAATCAGTAGGTTTGTGAGTTAAAATTCTTGCATGATAACTTTTAGGTAAAAACATCTTTTAACCTGTCATGGAATCAATTACTTTCATCCATCCGGTTCAAGATTATATATTCTTGAACCATAATTTGTCATCGAAAGTCTTGTTTAATAAGATAGTCCTTTTTAAAATAAGACTTTGACAAAACTTGTACTTTTAACTTTAACACAGATTAATACTTTCATGAAGACTTTTTAAGTCATATTCACCACTTTTAAGGTAAGTTACTTAACCAAAGTCAACACTTTAAATCGAGATCTCTTAAGTTAAACTTACCACTTTAAGGTAAGCTAACTCAAGTGGATTCAATACTTTTGAACAATAAAACTCCATGGGCATTTCAACATATTTTATTCTAAAGCAACCACAAGGGTTGATAGTGTTGATCTCATTCATAAAAACAATATTTTAAAATCAAGATATTTTATGTTAAACTTACCACTTTAAGGTAAGCTAACTCAAGTGGATTCAATACTTTTGAACAATAAAACTCCATGGGCATTTCAACATATTTTATTCTAAAGCAACCACAAGGGCTAAAGTGTTGATCACATAATCAAGAACAACATATCAAAAGTTAACATTTTAGATCAAGATCTCTTGAGTTAAACTTACCACTTTAAAGTAAGCTAACTTAAGTTGGTTCAATAAAACTCTATGGTCATCTCAACACATTTCATTCTAAAGAAACCACAAGGGTTGATAGTATTGATCACATAGTCAAGAACAATATATCAAAAATTAACATTTTAAATCAAGATCTCTTAAGTTAAACTTACCACTTCAAATTAAACTAACTTAAGTTGATTCAATAAAACTCTATGGTCATCTCAACACATTTCATTCTAAAGAAACCACAAGGGTTGGTAATGTTGATCATATAATCAATAATAACATACTAAAAGATGAGAACTATCTAATGGTGTATGTGTGAGAGATTAAGAAAACAAGAAGAGAAATTCCTTGAAATCTCTTAGAAGTGCTTAGAATGCAAAGTGAGAAAGTGAGGAAAAAAGTTTTCTCCCTCAAGGTCAAGGGGTTGCTTTTATAGAGGGGAAATTAGATTTGGGGGAGATCAAAGTGGTTCCCCAAAATCATGATGGTGTAAGGAGTTGGTGAATAATTTAGGGCTTTATGTAAGTGATTGTATTTTTGCTTATTCAACAAGCAAGGTTGACTCATGAATGGATGATGTGACTAATGCGATTAAACATCATGATTAAAGCTATGCCCGAGTATTTTCAGTTAAAACTCGGTCGAAGATTAAAAACTTCTCAATTTGGGGTTATGTTTAAAACGTCGAAACTTAAATTTTGGAGTAAAAAATATCTAGAGATGAGTTATGGACTAACTTGGTGTCTATTTTGACTCGAAATAATATTTTGAAGCCAATGACGCAATCGAAATTCGATTCCGAGTTAAGGAACTCAAAAATAACATTTGGGCCGAATTTAGGGTGAATTTGGACCCGAAAGAGGTCCGAAGACTTTCCGTCTCAGAATATTATTTACTATAAATTAGGAAATCACAATACAAGATTAAAACTCAATTGAGGTTTAGCCTAAATCAATATCAATTAATTTCTAAAATTAATCGTTTTTCAATTAAATAATTAATAAAACGCACACAGAAAATCATGGTGTTAGAATAAGGATATTCCATTTCTCATCTTAAATTAAATCATCATTTCTAAATATATATTGCTAACACATGTCTCAGAGCTTAACTCAACACTTGAGTTCCTATCTTCAACTTATGCGAGAGTAATATGCAAAGAATAATAATTTGTCCATATATTGGATTGAGACAAATGTGACAAATTATTATCCATTATATATTACTCTATTTAAGCTGTCATTGTTCTTGTGTTGAATTTCCCTTCATTAAACCCATCATAGAATTTCTCTTTTATGTAAGAAGTTTTCATTGTACATGATTTATGAATAGAAAAATACATTTATCTAAATATAGTTATTTCAAATTTTAGTGTAGCATAAATTTTTTTGGTAAATGTTAAATTAATAAAATAAAAAATAAGTTTGGAAAATTAACGAGAGAAAAAAACAATAATCAAATTAAACATTACATGAGTTAATGAGCCAAACACAAATATTATACTTTTAATAGTCCCGCTCAACCTTTAATCTTGACTCATTTAAGTAGATGAAACAAGTTAGAATATATTTTTATTTGGTCAAATGTATACTTTGACTCTCTCATTTTTATATATATATAGGGAGAGAGTTATGTAAGAAGACTACTAATATGAAATATAGATTAAAAAATATATGTACATTACTATTACGTAATTAATAACTAACTTTTAATCATAATAATATATGATTAATTAGTTATAAAACTCATATTTATTGTTTTCATAATTTTTATATAAGAATTGTTCTGAACTTATACTTATGTGATTATATATATATAAAAGAAAATGTAACATCAAAATAGAACAATACCATAATGGGTTGGTCTAAATGGAAGTAGGTTTAGTTCCTTGAAGATTGATAGTCGTTTGAATTCCACTATTCATTTGCATGGAAAAAGTTTGTTAGGAGTATCGATTCTTGTTGTTTAGGCTTAAAATACTGCATAGAATAGCTAGCTTCGTGGCTATCAAACAATGCTTTAGGAAACAGAAAATATAAAATAGAAGGCAAGTAACCTAACAGTCAACTTAATATATAGCTAACTAGCTAAGAAATATAAATTGTGAGTACTAGCACGATATATATAGTTTTTTGTTTTGTTTTGTTTGAAAGCATGATATTAGAAAGTCACATACATTGGACCCTTACTAATCTATTTGTTTTAGAATCTCATGAATTTCTCTTGAATCAAGATCTTTTATTTGGTGAGGAAGCAACCCTTTTTTTCATCTTGAATCGGTCAAATATGCAAAATTTCTTACTTTTTGTAAAGGATAACTAGTTATCTATGGATATCAGATATTGACCTAGAACCATGCATATTTTAAGAGGGTAAAGGTCTTTTAAGACAAGACTTTGAACCATTACTTTACTTAAGAGAATGAAGCTATTTACCACTTGGAGCACCTCTGACTGATATAGTTTGACTGTACTTTTGTTACTTTTGATATGATATTTTAATCCATTAGTATTTGTTGCCATCAAGAATGTAATTCTATATTTCTATGACATCGAACCTTTTAAAAGCTAAATCAATTGTAGGGAAAACAAATTATGTTCATGATGTGCATATTTCTTCATAACTTTTTAAAACTAGAGAGCGAATGGTCATATATAAAATGGTTCATTTTTTTTGTAAGTTGCTATAGAAATAGAATGCCTGAAAAAGTGGGAGATGAAAGAATTATCAATTGGTTATAGTTTAATATGTTCAAAGCCCCAATAAAATACAACTTTATCATATTGTATATTTATTATTTTATTGCCTGATATATATTATCTTTTTTATAAATATGTTATAATGTTTACACCTTAACTATCTGCATTTTCTGTATACAATAATTTAATATGCAATAAATAGTTTATATACAATGTAACAAAATAAAATAAAAAGTTGCAGATGGTCTGTTAGTGAATAAAGAACGTTCAATGAGTCAAAGGAAGATTCAAAATTTTAATATATTTTAATGAAGGCATGAAATATATATATATATTAATGCCATATAAATTATAATGTTAATCCTTATTCGTAATTGTTTTTGGTACAAATCCTTTTTCCCAAGTTACGTCATTTTTTCATAATATTCATACCACGTAAAGAGGTTTCATTTGAACGGCGCATGCATTTGACTCATCAGTCTATTCTTTGACTAAAACACTATCATCAGACTTCAATGTCTGATTTCGGGAAAAAAAGACAAGTATTAGAAAAAATAATATAACAGTGAATCTTTTATTTTATATTTTTTTATATTATTAAGGATATTTCTTATTTTTTGTATAAGTAATTATTATTTTTTTGTGGGATTGTTTCTCTAAAAAATGTTACATACATAAATGATAATTTCATGAAACCTTACACTATTATATCAACACCTTGTTAATTTAAAATAACATTTTTTTTTTAAAAATAAAAGAAAAAATAGGAATTGTTATATGATATGATCCTTCTTCTTGTAAAATATAACTAAAACATGAGAGAGAGAGAGAAACTACTCATAAAACAAACTGTCACATTAGAACTTGAATTAAAAACCTTAGATGAAATATAAGACTTAAACTTATTTAGTCAAAATACACATTAATGAGAAAATAAACCTCCCCATTCTAAAAGAAGGCAAAACAGCCACCTTAACTTGAAACATAAAAACTGATAATAAAAAGACTTAAAACTTATTTAGTCAATTACTCATCACATTACACATTAATGAGAGTGATCCACATTCCAAAACATTAAAAATATGATCATGGTGAGGATGAAGAAGAACATGGTGGCTCAAATTTGTAGTATTTGTCCACAGCAATAAACACCTCCCAAGTGCAACAAAGTCCTTCTGGAAATATCACAAGATCTCCAGCACCAAATTCTACAAACTCTGATGATGATTCTGTTGGTCTTGGGTATACTTTCACTTTTCCTTTCAGCAAATAACATATCTGCTCTGCCTCATACTTGACATGATACTTCCCTGGAGGTCCTGCCCATCTTTCATATTTTTTATGAATTGAAAACAAACACAAAAGGAAAAAAAAATTATGAGAAAAATGTATATATGCATGCATGTTATGAATCTGGATGAATGAACAAAGGAAAAAGGAGATAGAAGAAAGAGAGTTTTTCATATACATACTTGGGCCAGTACTTGACGTTCAGTTCTTCTAGACGTGAATTGGGAGGATTGGTTTCAATGGTGATTCTAAGTTTTGAGTTGGAATCTGTAGCCATGGAAACAATATGAAGGCGGAGTTGGGGTAGAGAATATAATGGACAAAGTTGACAACAAGGGAGAGGATTGTGAGGAAAATTATGCTTTTCTCTTTTGCTTATATAGTATGATAGATCATGATTTAAAGATTGGAAACAATATTTAATTATAATTTATAATTAATTACATAATAAATTTATAAATAAACATTATTATTTATTTTAAAATTTTAAAATAATATATGATAATTAAAAATGTTGAAGAAAAATATATATTCATTTAAAATAGTGTTCGTTGTTAAGATTTGAATTTGTCAATGATTAAAATAGAGGTAAAATTTCCAGTTACTTCATTTTTAATACAAATCATTATGTTGTCTTTAAGAAATTTATTTTCTAACTTAATATATAATTTTGTTTGGTTATCTTTATTTTGAAAACTATATTTTTTAGGAGTTCAGCGAAAATAATTAATATAATATTCAGCTATTTCATTTTCACATTCTCCATTTTTGTAAAAAAAATTCATTTAATTCAGATATGGTTGACAATTTTTCAAACCTAAATGAGTAATGGAATGAAGAATCAAATATTGAAATTGACTCTCACTTGCTCATTGAAATCTATATGATAGATTTTTTTGTTGCACAAAATCACATATATTATCAATATTAAATGATTTACAAATATTATTGGGATCTTGGGACTTCCACTATGAAGTTTGAGAAATTAAAGGTAATTTGCAATCCTTATAATATCTTTTATCAAGAATAAAATCATTACGAATTGAAATGAAGTCATAATATTATACGCAACATCAACATGTACACAAGGTAAAAGAGTTTGATATATTATTTGGGAGTTATAAGGTTGTTTATATTTAATTAGGGTGAATGATTTAAGGAATGAAGTGAAGAATGTTGTGTGTTCGAGTCTCACCACAACAAATACTAACATATTAACATTTGCCTACAAAAACAATCTATTATATATAATTTTTAGAAGGTTCACAAAAATTGCATTATACACTTTTATCAAGATACAAATTAAAAAAGATGTAAACTCAATAAGTATTTTCATAAAGACATTATTTGAATGGAGATAAAAGGTAAGAAAAATATTTTAATAAAATTAAAAATTAAATTCAGGTGCAATAGGTGCCCCACCTTTTCCTACTATATTCCGCGTTGATTATATATGGGTTTGGGGATTGAGTGTTTGGATTCTTAATTATTTTAACTTATATGGTCAAATTGAGGTGAGAGATAAACACAAAATGCGGAAAAAAATGTTTTTTATTCACTTGACATTTGACATCAGTTTGATACATGTGAATTTAATACATATAGCGTTACATCAAATCCTTGATTTTTGATTAAAATATAGAAAGAATAAGAACCCAATATATCTTAGAAATTAAAACTCCACATTTTCTTGATATATTAAGATTTTGTTTATTTTTTAATTAAGGGTTAGTTTGAGAGTTAAATTTTGGAGGGAAGGGAAAGGAAAGGGAAGGCTGAGGAGTCATGAAATACATTTGTGAGATAACTCACAAGCATTCTCTTCCCATTCTTCCCACTACAAAATCTAACTCTCAAACAAACTTTACAATTTTTGACCACTTAAGAACTAGTCAATTTAAATTGACTTGTCAAAAACAAAATATTTTAACTTTAAGTCAAATTTACATGAATTTCAAAAACATCAAAATATCCATTACTTTTTTTATGAATAAAAAATAAAATGATCACCACAAGAAACTATGTTATTAGTCACACGATATTGACATAAAGAGTCAGTTTTGCTTCAGTGTCTTGATAGATACTATTTTCATCCAAGCAATATTTGATTCAGTCATTTTTGTTGTTGACACTAATTTAGTGTCATTTCAACCACACTAACTCTGTTGCTACCTTGTTGACCCACACTAATTTCGTTGACTCAAATCCTATCATTTAGCATCGGACAGTCAAAGCTAAAGTATAGTCGATGATAAAATTGTTGATGATCATAAGAGACTTTCATTATATATAATTTTTGGAAGGATGCACTATACATATTTATCAAGATACAAACTAAAAAAGATGTAAGCTCTAACGAGTAATTCCATATAAAGACATTGTTTGAATGTAGATAAAAATGTAAAAATATATTTAGCAAAATTAAATATTAAATTCAGGTGCGATAGGTGCCCCACCTTTTCCTACTATATTCCGCCGCTGATTATATATGGGTTTGGGGATTGATTGTTTGGATTTATTAATTATTTTAATTTATATGATCAAATTGAGGTGAGAAATAAACACAAAATGTGGAAAAAAATGTTTTTTATTCACTTCACATTTGACATGAGTTTGATACATGATATATATATATATATATATATATAAATGAATATATCATAGAGATGAGAACTCCACATTTTCTTGACATATTAAGATTTTGTTTACTTTTGTAATTAACAAAAAACTTTACAGTTTTTGACCCCTTAAGAACTAATTAATTTAAAGCTTTGACTCATCAAAAACAAAATATTTTAACTTTTTAAGTCAAAATTTACATGAATTTTAAAAGAATCAAAAGAACCATTACTTTTTAATGAATAAAAAATAAAATGATCACTACAAGAAAGTATGTTATTTAGTGTTGGCTATCCATATAAACAAACGAATTATTTTCAGTTTTGCTTCAGTGTCTTGATAGTTACTATTTTCATCCAAGCAACATTAGATTCAGTCATTTTTGTTGTTAATACTAATTTAGTTCCCATTCAACCATACTAGTTGTATAGTTACCTTGTTCACCGACACTAATTTCGTTGACTCAAATCATGTCATTTAACATCAGGTAGTCGAAGCTAAAGTATAGTTGACACTAAAATTATTGGTGAAAGGAGACTTTTATTACCTATAATTTTTAGAATAATGAACTATACATATTTATCAAGATACAAATTAAAAAAGATGTAAGCTCTCACGAGCAATTCCATATAAAGACATTGTTTGAATGTAGATAAAAAGGTAAAAATATATTTTAATAAAATTAAAAATTAAATTCAGGTGCGGTAGGTGCCCCACCTATTCCTACTATATTTTGCCGCTGATTATATATGGGTTTGGAGATTGATTGTTTGGATTTATTAATTATTTTAATTTAAATGGTTAAATTGAGGTGAGAGATAAACACAAAATGAGGGGAAAAATGTTTTTTATTTAGTTGATACTTGTACCAATTGGATAAATGAGAATTTAATACATATAACATTACAATAAATCCTCAAATTTTTTATTAAAATATAGAAAGAATAAAAACCTAATATATCTTAGAACTGAAAACTCCACATTTTTTGACTTATTAAGATTTTGTTTACTTTTGTAATTAAAAAAAAAACTTTACAATTTTTGACCACTTAAGAACTAATCAATTTAAAGCTTTGACTCTTCAAAAACGAAATGTTTTACCTTTTTAATTTAAAATTTACATGAATTTTAAAAGTATCAAAAGAACCATTACTTTTTTATGAATAAAAAATAAAATTATCATTACAAGAAATTCTGTTATTTAGTGTTGGTTATCGACATAAAAAAACAGATTATTGTCGGTTTTGCTTCAGTGTCTTGATAGATATAGTTTCATACAAGCAATTTAATACATATAACATTACAATAAATCCTCAAATTTTTTATTAAAATATAGAAAGAATAAAAACCTAATATATCTTAGAGATGAAAACTCCACATTTTTTTGACTTATTAAGATTTTGTTTACTTTTGTAATTAAAAACAAAACTTTAAAATTTTTGACCACTTAAGAACTAATCAATTTAAAGCTTTGACTCTTCAAAAACAAAATGTTTTACCTTTTTAATTTAAAATTTACATGAATTTTATAAGCATCAAAAGAACCATTACTTTTTTATGAATAAAAAATAAAATGATCATTACAAGAAATTCTGTTATTTAGTGTTGGTTATCGACATAAAAAAAACAGATTATTGTCGGTTTTGCTTCAGTGTCTTGATAGATATTAGTTTCATCCAAGCAACTTTAGATTCAACCATTTTTGTTGTTGATACTAATGTAGTACATGTTCAACCATACTAATTGTGTCGTTACATTGTTGACCCACACTAATTTCAGTGACGGAAATCATGTCATTTAGCATCAGATAGTCATAGTCGAAGCTAAAGTATAATTTTTTTTATCGGCAATTGTTAGTTGTTTATATGTTAGTATTTTGTTGTGGGTGAGACTCCACCCTCAACCTCCTACACCTTATTGTCGGTTTTGCTTCAGTGTCTTGATAGATATTAGTTTCATCCAAGCAACTTTAGATTCAACCATTTTTGTTGTTGATACTAATGTAGTACATGTTCAACCATACTAATTGTGTTGTTACATTGTTGACCCACACTAATTTCACTGACTGAAATCATGTCATTTAGCATCAGATAGTCATAGTCGAAGCTAAAGTATAGTTTTTTTTATCGGCAATTGTTAGTTGTTAGTATGTTAGTATTTTGTTGTGGGTGAGACTCCACCCTCAACCTCCTACACCCTACCATCTAACCACCTTATAAGTCCCTTAAATTAGTGTGGGTCAACAATGTAACGACACAATTAGTATGGTTGAACATGTACTACATTAGTATCAACAACAAAAATGGTTGAATCTAAAGTTGCTTGGATGAAACTAATATCTATCAAGACACTGAAGCAAAACCGACAATAAGGTGTAGGAGGTTGAGGGTGGAGTCTCACCCACAACAAAATACTAACATACTAACAACTAACAATTGGCACTTCATTCCTTACAACCACCTTCTTCACCATCAGACCACCTTATGGTTGAAGCTAAAGTATAGTTGATACTAAAGTTATTGGTGATCAAAGGAGACTTTCATTATCTATAATTTTTAGAAGGATCATTCAAATTACGTTATACATATTTATCAAGATACAAATTAAAAAATATGTAAGCTCCAAAGAATATTTTCATAAAGACATTATTTGAATATAGATAAAATGATAAAGAAATATTTTAATAAAATTAAATTCAAGTTCAGCAGGTGCCCCATCTATTCCTACTATATTTTGTCATTGATTATATATGGGTTTGGGGATTGAGTGTTTGGGTTTCTTAATTATTTTAACTTATATTTTTTGGTACTAGCAATGGTATTCTCTTAATTTTTTGGGTAAGAAGTTAACCCCTTTCGAAATTCGTGGATGTCCCTTACTTTTTTGGGTAAGAAGTTAACCCCTTGCAAGAAAACACAAAATGCAGAAAAAAAGGTTTTTTATTTAGTTGACATTTGACATCAACTTCACAAATAAGAATTTAATACATATATTGTTACAACAAATCCTCAATTTTTTATTAAAGTCTAGAAACAATAAAATCCGATATATCTTAGAAATGAAAACTCCACATTTTCTTGACCAATTAAGATTTTTTTTACTTTTGTAATTAAAAAGAACTTTACATTATTTTGACCACTTAAGAACTAGTTAATTTAAAGTTTTGCCTTGTCAAAAATAAAATATTTTAACTTTTAGTCAAATTTAAATGAAATTCAAAAGCATCAAAAGATCAATTACTTTTTTATGAATAAAAAAATAAAATGATCACTACAAGAAAACATTTTATTAGTGTTGGCTAAAGGCCAACACTAAATAGACAATATTGGCATAAACAAATGTATTAGTGTTAGTTTTGCTTCAATGTCTTGATAGACACTATTTTCATCCAAGCAACATTAGATTTAGTCATTTTGATGTTCACACTAATTTTACTGTGTCGTTACTTTTTTGGCCCACACTAATTTCCTTGACTTAATCATATCATTCAGTATTGGACTATCGAAATTAAAGTATAGTGGATGTAAAAATTGATGGAGACTAGATCCTCTCCCACACTAGAAAGATCAATACTGTCCTAGGATTATGACTTGTGGCGATATTTTAAATTGTAAAATAATATTTTTAATTAAAATAACTCAGAAAAAAGACAAAAATTATTACTCTCTTCCTCACGCAATCTCTCTCCTCCTTTCCCGGTTCCTTTCTATTTGAAACCAAAAATGAGGAAAAAAGACAAAAAAAATCATTCATATTTTCCTCACTCAGAGCTACTAAACCTTAACTACCCAACATTTTGTTATGGCCTTCTTGAGTGCCTCCTATGAACCTGCTTCCCCTGGTCAGCTCAAAGGAAAAGACCGTTGTTTCCGTGGATAACAATGGTTAGTTCGGTGGTGATAAGTGCTTCTAGTATGATCCATGTGAAAGGGAAAATGAGGAAATCAAGGAGACCAAAAAATGGACATGTTGCTTGAACTGCGGGTTCATCACCATAGGGACCACCTCTGACTTCGAAGAAAATGAATATTAGTGGGATGAGAGAAAGGACTATGATGGGTTTTATTGTGGAAGTTTGCAGAATTGGTTTCAAAGAGAAAGGAACATTGAAAGGATGAGAGAAATTGGGTGAGGAAGAGGAGGAGAGGAATGATTTTTGTCTTTTTTCTGAAATATTTTATTTAAAAATATTATTATATATGATGAGTATGCCTTTAAACTCGAATCCGACCCTAGACCCGATTTAATATAATGCATACTCATTTCAGATAAAATCTTCTCAATATTATTTATTATATTGAATATGTAATTTGATATATAAAATGATATATATATATATATATATATATTATAAATCATTTATATATGATGGAAAAAATTAGATAATCAATGATATTTTCGACCAAAAATTTGTCATTACTCGATACACATTTGAATAGAAACACATAAAAATATGATGAGTGAGTAACCATGGGACGGGTCAGGCCAGGTTATGCTTGGTCTCTATCCGGTCCTAAATATTGACCGAGTCTAATTTTTGAACCCGAACATGGTCCTAGACCTTATGAGACCTGGCTATATTCGACCTTGATCATGATTGGATCATACCAGGTGAGCGAGTAGTGTCAGTGTGAAGAATGAAATATTCGTACTTCTATCTTGGCATGATTTTGATGAAGACATCAAGATCACACAAAAAGAAGGAAAAATGAAGAAGATATTGAAGACACAGGAAAATCAAGCTTCAATTAGAGTCTAAGTCTTCAATAGGTACTTCAAACATTTACACTCTAATATAATTAGTAAGCAATGCTCAAATTAAAGTGAAAAACTATTTTGAAATGAAACTGAAAACTCTTAAACAAAGTTAAACAATTTTCAAAAAGCTAAGTAACAGGTTACTTGACCTGAATAACATGTTACTAGACATAGGTAACAAATTACTTGAATTGTATAACAGTGAGTAACATGTTACTGAGACTATGTAATAGGTTACATAACTAAGTAAAAAGTTACCCAAAATTTTTACATAGTGTAATCGATTATTGTCTTACATTAACCGGTTATTTCTCACAGAGAGTTTGAATAATCGATTACATCGTGGTGTAACCGATTACCCAGAGTTGTTATAACCATATTTTCAAATTCAAATTGAACAACTTTCATTCAAACTCAATGGGTTTCATTCCAATTGTGTCCCAACTTCATAGAATGGTATATTGGCTGATTAAAAGTCTATTTAAAGGCTTTAAGACTCTCATTTGAAACACACTTGACACAATCTGAATACATGTAATTTCATATACAACTCTTCGCACTTTTATTGCAACTTTTGCTCTAAACTTTTAGAATATTTCTGTAGTTCTTCAACTGCAAAGTTCTATTGTTTTCAAACTTAATTACTTTCAAAGAGCATTGTCTACTAAGTGTATTGAGTCAGAGGATTGTAATTTTTAGAATTGTTATATCTTGTAAAGGCAATCATGCCACAAAATTCATTCTTCAACATATTGTATGCTTGTCATCATAATGGTGTGGTAAGAAGGGGAAATATAGTACTTGGAAAGGTTGATTTCCAAGGGAGATGAGTATTTGTAAGTGAGTAAGGTACAAGGAGTCTCAGGGATAAAATTGTAATTATAATTCAAGATATCTAGTAAATAAATATATTGTGCTACAAGAGTATCGGATGTAGCTTTCGATGGATAAGAAGGTGAACCGGTATAAAAACTTGATATTCTTTCTCTATTCTCTCTACTATATCTATCTTGTTTTTGAATTACTTGTTGGTAATCTTTCTACAATAATTCTGCCGCATAAACACTTTGATATCATAAGCATAAAATTGACCATTGCCTTATACAACTAATTCACCTCCCCCCTCTTAGTTGTCATCTAATACTTACAATTAGAACTAGAGCTTAGTTTGGGTAAGTTACTCCCAAAGATCCTACATCTTTAGATGGCCTCTAGATACTTTCGGGAAGAAGGTTGCAACATTAATCGCCCTCCAAGTATTTTTGGAGAATGCTATGAATTTTGGAAAATAAGGATGAGAATCTTTATAGAATCTCAAGACATTGATATTTGGAATGCAATTGAGGAAAAACTATATAAACCCTTTACAGTAATCAATAGTGAAAGGGAAGTGAAACCTCAATCAATCTGGAACGTTGAGGATGAGAAGAAAGTCCAATATGACCTTAAGGCCAAAAACATCTTCACTTTAGCTCTAAGAATCGATGAATTCTTTAGAGTGTCTAATTGCAAATCGACAAAGGAAATGTGGGACACTCTAGAAACCACATACGAGGGGACTCAAGAAGTCAAGCGGTATAGACTCAATACTCTATCCAAGAGTATGAGATGTTCCGCATGAAACCATGAGAGAAAATTCTTGATCTCCAAAATAGCTTTACACATCTTACAAATCATTTGATTTCTTTAAGAAAAGTGTTGTCAAATAGTGACTTGAACTTGATATTTCTAAGATTATTAACAAGACAATGGCAACCTAAAGTGACAACAAATTTTGAAAAGAAAAGTTTATCAAAAATGTCATTGGCTGCACTTTTTGGCAAATTGCAGGAACATGAGTTGGAATTAAGTCAATTTGATCAACATGAGGAACAAGAAAAGAAGAGGAAAAAATCTTTCTTAACACAAAAGCGAAAGTATATGAGTCTTCAGAAGACGAATCAGAAAAAGAAGTCATGGAGGTTATGAGCATGTTGGTGAAGAAGTTCAGTGAATTTGTAAAAAGAAATAATGGAGTCAAGGCTGGACAATCAAGAAAATTCACTAAGGGTAATGAAGTTTCCACTTCAACTCAAAAGCTCAACTGTTTTGAATTTGGAAAACCTGATCACATGAAGATGGATTGTCTCACACTTAACAATAATCCCTTCAAAGGGAAAACAGAAAAGAGGACTGGAAGACGAGCCTATATTGCATGGGAAGATAATGACACAAGTTCCACTTTAGAACTAGAGAATGAGTGTAACGCCCCGAAAATTTCTCCAACAATATTGCCCCGAAATTGTTTTTGTAATATAAAACTCCTCCATTTACATTTGATTCCTTTTCGGGATATCATATTAAGTAACCTAAATTGCAGAAAAGACAATAATCGTTACCTAATGGTAACCAAAAGCCACTTAATATATCGTGGAATAATTATTTGTTGAAAATGATGGAAAATGTTTATACAAAACCAAAGGCGAAAATACAATCTTTATCCCAACTGAAAACATATACAATAAAAATCAATACATTAAATGTACCATACACAGATAACCTCTTCAAAAGCAAAATAGAATGGAAATGACTGCTAGTGACTAGCTCTAGTGCTAGCGGGTGCGCTAGGACACTTTTTGGGGTTCTCCTCCTTCTCAAAATCGAAGGATATGTCTACCACCTCAATAGAGTCCTCCCTACAGACTAACTCCACACAAACTAACTCCACACAGTCTTCCTCTTTGGCTTCCAACTCCTCCTCTTCAGCCTCAATCTCCGCTTCCCGGTCATTAGACACACCTTGCGACCTACTTCCCGCTCTCACATCTGCCTGAAGATCGGGCATCTCTGTCGAGCAACTCTCCTCCATGGTAGGGAATTGAGCACGTCATTCCAACTCCGTCTCCTAGTAGATGGTCCTGCAACAGTGGGTTCGTGAGGAATCACACACTAAATGGATGGTGCAATAGGTGCTAATCTCTATGCAGATAAGGTGAAAGAAGCCTCCAAGTCCAAATGATGTGAAGGGAAGTGCATCATAGAGCCATCATGTAACGCCCCAAAAATCATTTCATAAATACTATATTTAATCTCTTGGAAAAATGGGTAAAAAATTTCTTTTTAATACTTTCTTAATAGTTAAAATGTAATTGAACGAAACACAATTCTTTTCTGAATACTCCTCATTAATCAATTCTTGAAATTGTAATACATACATCATGGTTTATAAAATACAAGGCGAATTTATTATTCGCCCCTAACAAAGACAAAAAATAAAAATAAAATAATGTCGGGGCGTTGGCATTACAAAAGTACCCTACATAGATTCCCAATCAAAAGAAATAAAGTTGCTCCTAGACCGGTGATGCACTGGAAACCTCACTCGGATCTTCCTCGCTCTCCGAGTCTGAAGAGATCTCTATAACCTCCACCGAATCCTCTATGCAAATTAACTCTACAAAGTCATCGTCCTCGTCCTCCACCACCTCATTTGCTGTCCAATCCATCGAAGGGTCCGGAGTGAACCCCTAGGCCCCGATAAAGTAGCCATGCCTGCTCCTTCCGTCCCTCTTGGTGTTGAGTAAGTAGATGAGAATCCCGGTTGGGGCTAGGTCCTGACAACCTCTGATTTGCCTCTTGTCTCAATTGGTGTGGATGGACCGGCAAGTACAGACCTTTGCTCTGGTGGGATGAACGATGCTTCCCGGGTTGTGTAATGTATCAGGAGATGCAACACAGAGCCATCACATACGAGATCCGATTACAGGTTGTAGAGACAAGTGTAGGTGTATCTGTTTCCTTCAACACTCCATGCCCCCTCTTGGGACAAGGTAAAGCGGTAGCCTTTGATCATCGTTGATCTGCCCATCTAAACATGGATATATACGAGTACACCAGAAAGAAAGAGAAGGAGTAAAACATTTAATGAAAAACTTATCATTAACGTCGTGGAATTACACAAAATATCACAACAAGACAAAGAACAAGTTCATATATATCATATGATCATCCACACATGTATTAATGATGAATGAAGTATAAAACTCATGATTTTAGAATCAATATTGATAAATACCGTGTATGCATGTTATGCATATATCCACCATCCTTACACCATTATCCTCCCAAAAACTATTCGAAAATAACCGAGAGTTCAGGTCCCATAACAAGTTGATTTGATCGCACCAAAACTTATTCGTCGCGTGGATAAATATATATGATCGATTTGTTCTAATGGAACTGTCCATTTTAGGACGGTGTCATATCAAATATTTTTTGGGAATCCCTCTCATCGATCCTGATTGCAAAGAGAGATCGTCTAGTTTGCGTTGTGAGCACTGTCCGATCCAACAGAATACCTCATCCAGGAATACACGGGACTCATCTCACCTAGACTCTCCCTCAAGACTTTGCTGATGAATCACCACCATCACCGTCCCTCTCAACATCTCGGGGCTCGTTCGTCTCCCGTAAATTTCCTCTCCACTACTTCATTATTCACAATGAATAGGCACACTAACCGAAGTTAGCAAATTAAATCTTTTAATCCATATTTTATCACGATATGCTCATTCTAAGACATCTCCCATCGGGAATGCTTCTAGTGGGACCCAATCTTAACATTTAAACCACATAGAATAAACCTCAACACCACTACGAACCATCGCTGAATCACCCTAGACAACTCTCCATCCAAGCCTCTTACGGTCAGACGATCTTGCTGCATGGGCATATAATACTTCTCATCTCCACTACGAACCATCATTGAATCACCATGGATGACTCTCAAGCCAAGCCTCTTACGGTTAGACGATCTCGCTGCATGGGCATAATATAACACTTGTGGGCCTCATCCTTAACCATGCAATTCTTTACATACATTGCTTTAGATATGGCAACTCTTCTTGTATCATTTCCCAGAATTTCATATAATTATCCATCTTTACAATATTTACTTATTGAAAGAACATTATCTCCAATAAAGGTGTTTTAGGTTTTATTGAATATGATTGGAAGTGAATGAATTCTTGATGACAAAAAATGTCATTAGACTCTCGCACATGTGGCTCAAGCAAGAGTTGTCTCGCTTAAGGAAGAAAATAACCAGTTTTCTTTGCGCATATTTCAGCTCGGGCGACAACTGTCTCGTCCAAGCGAGAAAACCCGTTTTCTCTAGACACTTCTCGCTAAAGCAAGAGCTGTCTCGCTCAAACGAGAAAAGCCTGAAACTTAGTTAAATTTCTTTTCTCAATAAAAAGTTTTCTCATTTATAACTCATGTTTTTAAGCCTTGAATTTAATAATTATCTCATACATATAATTCTTAGAACATTTATTTGAGTAATATTAAACAGGAATAATCATGGCATCTTCATACATAAACATAACCTAACATAATTCGGCATAAGAAATATTGATGTACTTAATACAAACAAAACAGACAATTGATTAAGTACAAACTTTCATAATACCCAAGATAACTCCAAACTTGTGAGGGAGTTTGGAGGTCATGAAGCATATTCGGACACCACTGTGTCACGATGTTTTCTCCCTCACTTGAGTGTGTCGTGCAAATTGTTTCCTCGATTCCATGTGAGCTTAATCCGTCGGGTCTCTTCTCGAACTCTTCATCACGCCAAAATCAAAATAACGCAAATTAGGTCATTTTAATAATTACTATTCTTACGAAATAACATTTTACGCGAAAATAATACTTCCGATCTAAAATGAACTTAATCATTTTCATCCATCTGATTCAAGGTTAGGTATTTCTTGAATTATCATTTATCATTGAAAGTCTTACAACACAACGACACTTTCTAAAGTAAAGTTTTAACAAAACTTATAACAGAATTATGTCATAATCTATGGATATACACCAGGTTAGTTCCGAATAAAGAGAGGTGGGTTGTAAAGACACACTTACATACTAAGTCTTTCCTTAGACAGAACTTTTCTAGACATGTATTTTCACTTCATTACATTTGTCCGGTAATGATAACTATTCATAAAACTAATCTTTTGCAAGTAAAACATTTTTATTAAGATTAACCTTTTTAAGTAAGATTATTAAGTTAGCCTTACCATTTTAAAGTAAGCCAACTTAAAAAAAATCAATACTTTTAAATGAAGACTTTTTAAGTCAATCTTAGCACTTTAAAGTAAACTAACTTAACCAAGATCAACACTTTTAATTCATTTTTTTAATCTAAGACTTCATAACACTTTAGGTTTATAAAGTCAAGACTTTTTAGGTCAATCTCCTCATTTAAAGTATTCTACTAAAGAAAACACAACTAATAGGTGTTGATTTCATAATCATGAACTATAGATCATAAGTTAACACTTTTACTATTTTACTATCCAAACCTTCATAACACTTTAAGTTCATGAAGTCAAGACTTTAATAAATCATCTTTTATCTCAAATCATTACTTTAACTTGGAAATCAAAGAATAACATAGGTTAAACAACCTTTTACACATGATACCTTTTAAAAATGAAATTTTTTCAACAAAAACTCATGAACATTTTGAACTTTCAAGAATAGACATAAACTTTTCATAAACACAATAAAGGTTCCTTTGATGTTTAAATCATCACTTTTAAACAATTCAAATAATAATAATAATTTCCAATATTTCTAAAGCAAATAAACTCATCTAATATTGTCCAAAGATATAGTTTTTCCATCTAAGAACGAGGAAGAAATTTTAAATTTTACATAAGTCAAAAACTACACAAAGGATCATATGATTTCATTATCATCCCCTTTAGTCATCACTTACAAAATATATAAAGAAAACAAACATAAACTCAACTTCATGAATAACATACTAAGAGATCACGATTTTCTCATGGTGTATGTAGAGAAAAATTGATAAGAGAAAAAGAGGAATAATACCTTAACTTTCTTTAGGAGAATTAGTGTAAAAATTAGAGGAATGAGTGAGTTATTTATAGGAGAGCATCACCTTCTCTCAAATCTGAAAATTAATGAGAGGCAATCTAGCTCTAGGCTATCTTAGGTGATGTGTCTAATGGTAGTGGAGTGATGAGATTTGGTGAGTGATTTAGGGGATTATGGAAGCTTTGACTTTGCTTGTTTGACAAACCATTGACTCGTGATGTGATTAATTCTCCAACTTGATTGATGCGGCGTGATCTCTCAATTGAAGTCATGTCCGAGTATTACAGGATAACTTCGTCCTGAAATATACGATCTATCGATTTAGGATTTTTGTCCGAAACGTTCAATTTTGAGGTGAAAAATACCTAAGATAATTTACGGACAAACTTGATGTCTATTTTGACTATAAATAATATGTCGAAGCCAACGGCGAAATTGTAATTCGATTCCGAGTTACGGAACTCAAAAACTGGGAAAAAACTCGATAAAACGACCCAAAATCGTCTCGGAAACTTTTATTCTCCAAAAATCTTGAAAAAATAGTGAAATCAAGAATATTATAATACAAGACTAAAACTCATCTGAGTTTTTGCATAAAAGATTACTGATTAATTTGTATAATTAATTCGTTAACAACTAATTACTTAATTAAATGTGCTTGGAAAAACACAGTGTTACACATCACAAACCATCTTCAGCTCTAAGGCACAAGGGCCTGTATAGGTGTATCGATGTTTATCACTGCTCCATGTCCCCTCCTGGTACATCGAGAATTGGTAGCTCCAAATCATTGCGGTACGGTCCATCTGAACGAGAACGCGAACCGAAGACAAGCAAAAAAAAAAGGGAGTAAGACATCTAATGAATATTATTCATTGACAGCATGGAATTACACGGAATATCACATCCATACATGCACACATAATATACACAATATATCACATACATTAAGGGACAATGATGAATGATGTTATAACTCAGATCATGAGGATCAATGTCCACGATCTCAATGTATGGATGTTATACTTATTTCATCCATCCTTACACCAATATCCTCCCAATAAACTATTCATAAATAACCAAGAGTACAGGTCTCATAACAAGCTGATTTGAACTCACCAAAAAATTATTCCTCGCAAGGATATATGATTGATCTGTTCCGAAGAACTGTCAATTTCAGGACGGTGTCGTATCAAACACTTTCTGAGCATTCCTCTCATTGATCCTGATTGTAAAGAGAGGTTCTTACAGATCATATAGTTTGCACTGTGAGAACTGTCCAATCCAACAAGATACCTCATCCAAAAATACAAGGGACTCGTCTCACCTAGACTCGCCCTGGAGACTTTGCTAACGAATCACCGCCATCACCGTCCCTCTCAACATCACGGGGCTCGTTCGTCTCCCGTAATTTTCCTCTCCACTACTTTGTTATTCATAATGAGTATGCACACTAACCAAAGTTAGCCGATTAAATCTTTTAATCATTCTTTTATATCGATCGGCCCATCCTAAAACATCTCTCAAAGGAATGCTTCTTGTGGGACCCGATCTTACTTTATCACGTAATATAGGAATAACATCCCTACCACTATGAACCATCGCTAAATTATCCTGGACGGCCACATGGCCACGCCTCTTACGGTCAGAAGACCTCGCTGTGTGGTATCATCTAATCCTTTTTGGGCATTGCCCTAATCACGACATCACCATCGGAAACCTTGCCCTAAATAGGCGCAAGAACAAAGTTACTTGTATAAGTTTGTCGATTTGGGCACCAGACTCAATCACTTGAGCCACGGTCTTTCCCAAGTGTTAAATAACCTTCAAACCCAAGCTAAGGCTATTGCCAAAGCAATCAAACAATCAGAAACAGTCAAAATTACTGTTTGTCTCTCGCTCAAGCGAAAGACTATCATTCAAGTGACGAACTCATCTAAACAAAGTAAATTCTCTCTCTGGCGCTCGCCCAAGCGAGGGACTGTCGCTCAAGCGACAAATCCATCAAAAACTGGTTGAAATCTCTGTCTGGTACTCGTCCAGGCGAGGGATGTCCAGTAGCCTCGACTACTTCCTCGCCCTTTTAGGAAACCTGATCTAAATCTCCGCTATTTTCGATCCCTACGCATTTTAGTTCCACGAGTGGTGTTCCTTCATGGATAACTACCACGATACTTGATATTTTAATCTATTCTTGACCATACAACTTAATAAATCATCCGTACTTAATCTAGGAATGCAATCATTTGGTTAAGCACAGGTTTAAAAAAACAAATATAACTCCCAACTTTTGAGGAAGTTGGGAGATCCGGGTATCATATTCGGACATCACTATGTCACGATGTATTCTCCCTCATCTCGGGTTGTAGCGCGGTTGATCTCCTTTATGTGAATGGGTAGGTTGTCCGACTTCGAACACCTCGAAACTAAATACAAAAATCAATCAGTGATTTGCGAGTTAAATTGTTTTCCTTCTACTTTAAGATAAAGACATCATGTTAATCTATTTTAAGAATATCCGAGACTTTCATCCATCCAGTCCAAAATTCATATTCTTGAACCACCCTTTAACCTCAAAAGTCTCGTTCACGATTCCTATCGTGTTAATGATCATTTCACGATTCCTTTCATCAAAATCAACAACATGCATATTTTCAAACACTAAAACAGCCACATGAACAACAAGATTTCATGGTTTCAAAACAATATTTTTCTAAATTCACGAAAACCCATTTTTCGAGTTCTTGAGTATAACAAGAGTTAGGAAGATTATTAGAAAAAATAATTAATAGGAATTACAAACATCCTGTCATAAAAAATTTCCGTCATAAAAAATTACGAACATTTGCCACAAAATAGGAATTTATAAAACAACACTAAATTACGGTTTAGCCTAAATCATTACCGATTAATTTCTAAAATTATTTTTTGTTAAAATAAATAATTAATAAAATATATATCAAAATTTCACGGTGTTACAATGAGGAACAAGCTCATTTATCCTTAATGGCTCTCATCATTCTAATAAAAAGGAGGTAAGTGAATGTAAACTTTTAGAAAAGCCTTCCTTTTCTGATTTACAAAACGTCTTTAATGATTTGCATAATGAATATGTTAAATTTACTAAATTTTGTTTAAAAAATGAATTAAACATATTCAGAAACAAACATTCTTCTTCCTCTTATCCAAATTGTATTACTTTTGAAAGTTTAGTTTCTACCTGGATTCTAGAACTCGAGGACATAAACAAGAGTAATAAAAACTTGGACAACATGTTAAAAATGTAAAGACACTCCACCGATTGTAGATGTCTTGGTTTTTAAAAATCTTCTTAAAATGAGAAAAAGGGAAAAAGGGAGTGTCTACAAAATTTATTTTTAAAAAACAAAGTATTCATACTCATCATATTTCAAAATCAAGAACTAAGATACAAAAGCATCAACCTATTTGCATTTATTGTAAAAATCATGGACATACACCTAACACTTGCTTGATTAGAAAATTTGGTGTACTCCTAGGTCGATTTAAGTGGGTAGAGAAAGGTGCTAACCCTCTAGGACCCAAACTGAACTAGATACATAATATTACTTAACCTATTTTGTAGGAATATTTGAGAACCACTAGTGATTTATGGTAATTTGGATAGCAGCTACTCAAAACATATGACGGGTGATAAAACAAAGTTCTATGTCCTTACTCCAAGGGACAAAGGCTACATCACTAATGGTGATAACAAATAAATAATTCTTAGATTTGGTAGAGTCAGAAAGTCACCTTCTACTACAATAGAATGAGTTCTATACGTAGATGGACTCAAGCATAATTTACTAAGCATCAGTCAACTATGTGACAAAGGATTCCATGTGGCTTTCTACCACAATAAATGCATCATTGACAATAAGGTATCTGAAAACTCTAAACTTATTGGTAAGAGAATTAGTAATATTTATATGATTGCTTTAAATGATTCTTCTCTTCTCATTAAATGCTTGGTTTTTAATGACCATGATGCATGGATGTGGCATAGGAGAATTGCTCATATTCATATGGATCATTTGAATAAACTGATCGAGAAAGATTTAGTTGTTGGTTTATCTAACATGAAGTTTGTTAAAGACAAACTATATAGTGCTTGTCAAAAGGTAAATAAACAAAGACTTCTTTTGAACCAAAGCATATGGTTTCATCGGATAGACCATTGTAGTTACTACATATTGACTTATTTGGTCCCTCTCGGATAAAAAATATTTTGTGGTAACTACTATGCTCTTTGTGATAATAGATGATTTCTTAAGATACACGTGGACTCTATTCTTGGCACACAAGAATGAGGCTTTCAATGCCTTTAGTAAATATGCTAAAAGAGTTCAAAATAAAAAATCCTTGAAAATCGCTGATATAAGAAGTAATCATGGAAGATAATTTTAAAAAGCTTCTTTTGAGGAATTATGTGATGATCTTAGTATCAGTCATAATTTATCTACTCCTAGAACACCTCAACAAAATGGTATTGTAGAGAGAAAGAATAGGTCTTTGGAGGAATTAGCTTGTACCATGTTAAATGATACTAATCTCCCAAAGTACTTTTGAGTTGATTCAGTTAGTACGGCATGTTATGTATCCAATCAAGTTCTTATAACACCAATTCTAAAGAAAATCTCATGTGAACTTTTCAAAGGTAGAACACCAAATATTTCTCACTTGCATGTGTTTGGTTGCAAATGTTTTGTGTTTAATAATGGTAAGGATAACTTGGGCAAGTTTGAGACAAAAGTTGATGAAGGAATTTTCTTAGACTATTCTCTTACAAGCAAAGCTTTTAGAATTTTTAATAAGAGAACTCTAGCCATGGAAGAATTCGTTCATGTAAGTTTTGATGAGACTAATCCTTCTATGGATGAAAAGTCTATTATAGATGATGATGACTTACCTAGTTCATCCTTAAAAAATTCCTTTTCTTAAACCACAACCAACATGGAGCACTTGAAAATAGATGATGTTTTAGATTCATAAGAAGAGCATATTCATTTATTAAACCACATCCTTAGAAAATTTCTGCTAATTCCTCACTTCATATTACACATCATGTCCCCTGAATTTTATCCTTGTTTCATGTATATAAAAAAAAGTTGTTTTATGTATTCTACTTTATATTACTTTCTTTATCACAGATAATAAACAATCGCCTTGTGAAAAATTATAATAACTTGTTTTTAAATGTATTTATTTTTTAATAAAATAATTGTTTCTCATTAATGACAAAAGAGAGATAAAATTATAAATAAGTTCATCTACCCCTTGTTCGAGATGGCTTTGGAGGGAAAGGGGAGGGAAAAGATGGTTTTGGAAAGTCTTCCCCTTGTTCGAGAGTTGGATGAAGGAGATGGGAAGGTTTTGGAGGGTCTCTCAAACACTCCAAAATCCTTTATGTGTCTATTTTTAAAATTCTTCCAATTTGGGGTTTTTGGAGATTAATATCAAAATAGCTAAATATTTTTAGTAATATTATATAATTATAATTTATTGTCCATTTCTCATTTTTAAAGAAAAAATAAAATAAAAATTTACATTATCATTAGTTTACCATCCTCATCTAAATTGTATACTTCCAAACAAGAGGAAGAATTTTCTTCTTTTTCCCTTCCCTACCTCCCCTTCTTAACCATTTAACAACTCTCGTTCTCTTTCCCTCATAACTCTTAAACAAAACCTTAATAGAAATTGTAATTAACATTATCTTTGGCACCATAATTAAGCATATTTAGTTTATGCACTGAAGAAGCAGAAACTAATGATATGCAAATACTAGTTTGAATTTAGGAAAATGTCAATGCTTTGTTGCTTCTTTATTTTATCTTCTTTCTCATTTATATAAAAAAGAACCATAGCAATTACAATCTTAAAGCATGAGCCTATATATGATGATAATTATAAAATATTATTATAAAGTAGAGTAAATTACACTCATGTCCTTACAGTTTTAGTGAAATTATATAAATTATCTCTCTTCTCTATACTTATACAAACTCTCCTAATTAATATATATACATTACACTGACTATCTTGGTAGTAGAGAAAATGTAATTTTTTAAACAAAAAATTGTGATAAGTATAATTAAGTAAACAAAATATAATATATTATGAAGATGAGTCTAAATAATATATAAGGTAGCACTTATTCATTATTTTTGGTTCATTGCAATATAATATAAGAGTGATTTAAACAACATCTCCTTATAATTATTGATGTATTTTGTAATAAACTAAAAATAATGAAAAGATATAGACTCTTGTACTATTTGTAGTAGTCTTCATAATATATCATATTTTCTTTAAGTTAATTACATCAATTACACATTTTTGTTTAAAAATCACATTTATTTCTTATATGATGATAGTTAGTATAATGTATGTATACAAATAAAAGTGGTTTATGTAGGTATAAAAAAAAGTGGGTGTGTCACTATAGTTTGATATGTAAAATATTAAATTGAAAAGGAGGCTAACTCCCTCCTTGAACTCTTTTTTTATAAGAATATTTTTTTTTGGTACTACTAATGGTATTTTCTCACCTTTTTGGGTAAGGAACTTATCTTTTTGGGGTTCATGTCTGCCTCTCCCAACAAATATTGTTTCCAAGAATTTAATCATCGACCTTGATGATCTAGTTGGGCCTTATATTACTATACCAACGTTATTTGAATGTTGATGAATATAATTAATTTTATAAAAGGTGTCAATATTTGAATGTTATTATGATTCATTTATTTTGTTACATTATATGTTAATCAATAGTATATTTTGATATAAATCACTTAATATACTTCAAATTTTAAAAAGGGTCTTTTAAAGAGAATTAAAATCAATATCTTAAAAGTTTCTTATAAATTATAATAAGAAATTGAAATAGCATTTAACAATATATTATACGTGAAATTAAACAAGAAAAAATAGACGGCTAAATGTTTGAGTTTCACATTTAATGGGGTATTTTTATATTAGATTAAATAAGGGAGGAATAATAATAAATATTGATTTGCGCTTGGGTAAAACGGTAATGTATAGTTGTATACCGATTAAATTCTTTATAAAATCATTATAGAAAAACACTATAAATTCATTTCTATACATAAGAGGATATGCTGACAGATCTAAAAAAAGGATAACGAGCTTTGAAGGGTGGGTACATTAGGAGTGAGTAAGACTCGGTCCGACCCATAGATTTGTCTCAACTTAATGACTTAGGGATAGGTCTGACCCATTCAAATAAATAAAAAACGACAGACTCGATTAAAATGGACAAATTCGTCGTCAAAAATGGACGGGTTCAGGTATATGAACATATCACTCGGCCCGTTCCTTATAGTTATATATCAAGAATAGTTAAACAAGTTATTGCGAAAATAATGTGGAAGTATAAAATGAATATTGTGAATTTTTCTCATTAAATTATCAAGGCATCAAAAGCCTTATTTATAGTGTAAACTAACTAATTAACTAACTAGCTAACAAACTAATAAAGACATGTTGAAAAACAATTCAACATGTGTTAAATGTATAAAATGTGTAAAATATGTAAAATATGGTAGTTTTGTTCTCCAATACCCCCTCAAGCTGGAGGGTAAATGACAGTGACTCCAACTTGATAATTTGATTTGATATTATGACAATGTAATGGATCGGAATCTCGATCCTAACGTGATTGGATTTTCTAAATCACTTGATCTTGTTATTGATCTTATTGTTGTTGTTGTTGTTGATCTTGTTGTTGTAGACCTTATTGTTGTTGATCTTGTTGATTTTGTTGCTAGAGGACTTAATATTTGTCCCTAAATTTGTGATAACTTCTTTTCTGGTATATTGTCTTGTGCTTTGACTTCATTGTCAATGCTACTTTGTGGCAGATGCTCCTGAGAACTCTCTGATTTGTTAGTTTCATGTACAACAATAGCATGTTTTGGCTTTCTTGTCTTCTTTGATTTTGTTTCACCATTACTTCCAGCTTTTAGTGCTCTCGTTGCACGCATGTTTCATTCTTTCTCCTCACGCTCCTCCTTTTCATATTCTTCAATTGAATATGGAAATGCTTTAACAGTATAAATCTTAAATCTTGCAGGTTCAATCAATTCAAAAACAAGTATGTCACCATCGTCCAACTTATGTTCCAATGCAAATGCTCTCCAGCCACCACTAAGCCCACTTCTTGAAGGCTCTGATAATAATTGCTTTCTTGGAGTGTGGTATCGATGAAGATGAATCATGGAAAAGAGAGATGATAATTGTAGAGAATGCACAGCGGTAACCAAAGTCTTCACGATAAAGGCTCTGATACCATATTGCGAAAATAATGTGGAAACATGAAATGAATATTGTGAATTTTTCTCATTGAATTATCAAGGCATGAAAAGCCTTATTTATAGTGTAAACTAACTAATTAACTAACTAGCTAACAAACTAATAAACACATGTTAAACAATTCAACATGTGTTAAATGTGTAAAACGTGTAAAATATGTAAAATATGTAAAATGTGGTGGTTTTGTTTTCTAATATTATTGTGAAAATAATGCGGAAGCATAAAATGAATATTGTGAATTTTTCTCATTGAATTATCAAGGCATGAAAAGCCTTATTTATAGTGTAAACTAACTAGTTAACTAACTAACTAACTAACTAATAAACACTTTTGAAAAATAATTCAACATGTGTTAAATATGTAAAATGTAGTAGCTTTGTTCTCCAATAGCCCCCTTCAAGCTGGAGAGTAAATGGCAATGACTTCACCTTCATAATTTGATTTGATATCATCACAATGTAATAGATCGGATTCTCGATCGTAACATACTTGAAATTTCTCAATCAATTGATCTTGTTGTTGATTTTGTTGATCTTGTTGTTGTTGTTGCTGTTGTTGAACTTGTTGTTGTTGATCTTGTAGATCTTGTTATTGATCTTGTTGTTGAAGCATGAGCCATTATGTTGCCTCAATGTATAATTGTATTACTGGCTCAGCAATCTGTTTCCACTAAATTAGGCATAGAAAACAAGCTTCCCAACTTGGCTTCTTCTGATTAGTCTTTGCAAAATAATCATGCTCAACAGCTATTCCCAATATTTCACATGAGGAAAACCATTCAATAACAATCTTTTTCTCTTTTCCACTTACAATGAAAACGCAATTCTTTGTATCCCTTCAGCTTCTTAAAATGCACAGCTTCTTTCCATTTTCACATGTTGAATTGTTGACGATGATTCATTGTTGAATTATAGAAGAGAAAGATAATAATTTTAGAGATTGCACAACAGTAACCAAAAGCCTTGAGGATGAAAGTTTTGATACCATATTGCGAAAATAATGCGGAAACATAAAATGAATATTGTGAATTTTTCTCATTGAATTATCAAGGCATGAAAAACCTTATTTATAGTGTAAACTAACTAGTTAACCAACTAGCTAACAAAATAATAAACACATGTTGAAAAATAATTCAACATGTGTTAGATGTGTAAAATATGTCAAATACGTAAAATGTGGTAGTTTTATTCTCCAATATAAGTATCTATCAATATCCATTATTTTCAGTGCATATAACTCAAATACATACAAGCTCACACAACATATTCACACCACTTATCATATGATCCTTATTCCTTACCTTTTTTTTAATTGTTTAATTCTCGTGGATAATGAAGGACTGATGTGACGAGAGTGAAGGACTTCCGCGACGAGAGTGAAGGACATTGTGACGCATAAGAGTTAGTTATTTCTTCTTCTTCATTGTTTGTTTTCCTCTTTGAAGTTGCTTATGCTTATGTTATTGCCTCTGATTGGCAATGCCCAATAGCCTTCAACTCGTCTTCTTCATCTTTCAATTCTCATGTGTTTTTATCATTTACAAGAACACTTCAGTTTATGTTAACAAATGACAGTTTAAATTGTTCTGAAATTTTCAATATTTTCTATAATTTTCAGTCACGTGATTGTGATAGTTTTCCTTTTGAATGATGCAATTTATACTTTGTAATTTATATATTGATGTATGTGAGATGCATGTTTTAGTTGAGTTTATATACAAATTGTAATAATTTTGATTGTGCATACTTAAAAATTTGAGAAAAAAATCTACGTTTGTCATTTTTCAACTCGGACTCGTCCCTATCTTGCTCCGTCTTATTTTGGACTCGTCTCTCGTGTGTCCTTCCTAATTAGAGACAAGTTCGAGTTCAAACGTTGACCCGATCAATATTTAAAGACAGGTGAGGGACATGCTTAACTCGTCCCAACCTGTCTCACACTCACCCGTAGAGTACATAGTGTTGTAAAAATCATTTTGATATTATGAAAACATGTTTTTTTCTTCTAGTGATCATTAACCAATGTTATGTAATGTCCATTTAGTTTTAGTGCCATTTAAAGTTGTGAGGTCAAATATCGAACACATGTTGACTATGCTGAATGTTTCAAAATTTCAAATACTAAAATGATGTTTTATTTTTTAGAGATTAAAATTTTCCATAGAAGATATGTCAAAGATTCATTTAATCATAAAAAGTGTGGATGCATGTTTAGAAAATCTTAATGTTTCTGCACATAACAAAAGTTAACATACGTTAATTATTTGGACACATTTATATTTGAGGGCACTATGATTGAAAATGATTACATGTCTTTATTTTATTCTCTATTTTGTTTAGGGCTGATGACATATTGAGATATGAATAAATAAAAAATTAAAACAAAAAATAACAGTTTGATTAGCTTGTGAAAGATGCACCCTTTTGTGAGAGGTGATATCCGTCCAAAAATCATTCTCAAGAAGCAAATTGACATGGGCTCAATATGAAAAAAAGGACAGTGTTATCAAAATAACTCGAGGCTTTCTCATTTATTGGCCTTGTGTAGCAATCAATGGCATCAGAGAAGTGCTTCTTACCCATCCTCACATATTGGTTAACCTTGACCTGAAAAATAAAATAGAAAATTAATTATTGACAAAAACAAAAGATAATGAATAATGTTTTTTATTTGTGAGAGAAGAGTGAACCTTGTGTTCACTGGCTGCAGACTTTTGATTGCAGAAATGGCTTCGAGCTCTGCTTTTTCAGTTTCGGTCAATGACTCGGTACCATTTTCCACTCATATGGTCATCTTCACTTCGAGCATCCACAATAGTAAAAAAAATGTTCTTAGTGAAATAAGTATGTTCTTCATCCAAGTTCATTAATGGAGAGACGTTGTTCTTGTTCTTATATTGGAACCGTAAGCTAAATAAGCATTGTTCTTAAAGTTGTGAATCAACATTAAAAAATGGAAACAAATAATATTACAAAAGAGAGAAATATAAATATGGGCGAAGGTTTGTGAAGTCTATTTAAAAACGGAAACATAGTTACATCGTTACAGGTGATTTAGGCTTAAGTTGTTTAAGTTGCTTAAGTTGTTGGAAAGTGTAAACAAATATAAAGTAATTAGTGTGGCACATTTAAAAACGAGAAACGTGTTGCACCATTGTGGATGCTCTTATAAAGGGAAGTCATTGTCACTATCACCATCACCAATAGATCTTCTACTATCTAACATCTCATATTTGAAGATAAGTATATTTATATTTGAGTGTGATATATATATTGACGGTGTAAAGATTTATACATAGTTAGTGTATCATCCATTATTCATTTGTATTACTTTATCTAAGAGTCATTAATGATTAAATATGAATAATAAATGATACACTGATAGTGTATAAATCTCTTACGTTAGTGTATATATCATTTTCTCTTTATGTTTTTTGTGGTAGCATTTATAACTAAATTTTAATTAGAATTAAACTTCTAATGTATTATCAAAAGTTTATTGATTGTTTCTGTATACATATATTTCCACATAAGTCTTTCTCTAGCTTCATTTCATTAGACTTTTACATAAATGTTGGGAAGCTTAATATATTATAAAAAATATATATAATAATGTTATAAGATTTTTGTTATATTATCATTGCATTATTTATATTTAATTATTATTTATTTATTTTTTTAAATATAATAATAAAAATGAATTATATGAATAATGTACAAAATTCATGCTCAATTATAGATGTCAAGCAGTGGGTTAAGATTTTTCTATACTTCAATTGAACAATAATTTTTTGTTTAAGTGACGACCTTTTCACTCTAAAAAATGAAACCATATCATAGTTATTGATTTCTCTTATAAACTGAGTATTAATTCGTACATATTTTATATCAAAATTCATGAAAATTTACAATGCCAAAGAAAAAAAAGGCTCCTAGGGGCACGAGACTCTTCTAAAGTGCCTAAGGGTATAAGTTTATAACTATCTTTAAATTATTGAGTGAGATAAAATTGGGTGTAATATAAGTTTATAACTAGTCAAAAAATGCATAAACTCTTCAAAAATGGAACAAAGTTTAAAAAGCATGGATATAAATGTCGTAAGGATTGGTTGAATTAGTCCTCGTACTAATACAACATCATAATTATATCAGAATATATAATTAAACTAGTTAAAATTAAAATACATGTCAAATTCAATACAAAAATGGATATCATATCTTTTAAAATAAGATTCAAGATTTTTAAACTTGTCAGTTATATATAATAATAACATGATCAATAATTGATTTATAAAATACAAATAATAATATTTATATTTATAAATCTATTATATTCATTATAAAATATATAACGTAATCTGTATGTGATTTAAATAGTGAATCATAATTATTGTGCTACTCTAACAGCTATAATAAGTATTAATGACACTGTTATAAGGCATAATGATAGGTGGCAAACTGCATACCAACCAATACAGCAAATAACCAAAAGTTTAACCCAAACATGATAACAAACTGTCTTATACACAAAATCTAGGTAAATAGAAACCTCAATTATGCTCTACATAATTGAAAAAAGAGAGTGTAGATGAGATACAACACAATGCTTCACAATTTGTGTTAGTTCTTCTACTTTTTTCCTTCTCATCATCACCCTCACAAGTTTGATGTTAAGCATTTGCTAGAAACTATACATCTAAGTTATCATCAACTATGAGGAACATTAAACATGGTCAGCACCACTAACACAAGTTGATAAGCCTAAAATGTAAATGCCATGTATTACTCGCAGTTAAGCAAGCCAAAAAATATTGACAACAAAGTAAGTATCCACTAGCATCATTCAAAGTTCAGCCAGTCATGAACACCTTGAACTCTTTCATCACCATTAGTTATAGAATTGCCAGAATCGAATATGGGGCTGAGTTCCGGAGACAACATATTAAGCTCTGGAAGCAAACCATCTGTTACCATTGGAACATTGTCTTGATCGAAAAGCCAGTTTTCAATATCATTCAATGCATTGGGTAGTAGATGAGAATGCTCAATCAGTGGTTCAATGCTTCCACAATGGTTGGTAGATGCTGAGGTTTGTAGCTGAACAGGATCAATACTTTGGCTATCATTCTTTGTCCAACTAGTGTCAAAAGCTGAAAAATCATCCCTTGTAGCAGTTTCGCTTGTACTCTCCTCTTGTGGTTTCGGTTGGAAAGTATCTTGACTTACAATTCCACATTGACTACTATTTCCGCTACCATTTTCATTTTGCCTTCTGATTTGATGCTCATTTCCATGCTGATTGCTATTCAGGCATGTCACGTTATAACTTGAAGGAGCATTGTTACCTTCAATACAAGATTGGAAAAAGTCATGGCCATCATATGATTGGGGCAATGCCTCACTACATGTTTGGCTATCAAAAGCTACAGTGTATTGGCCAACAGAACTCATGTTAGCTGGTTCAACGTTTGGGAGTGGATACGGCGGTGAATTTTGAGGGAGCCAAACACCATTATTCAGCCCATTGTGATTTTTGTCAACTGAGAATCCTGTTGCAGTATGGTAACTGCTACATTGCTGTGCAGGATTAACATGATTGCTAAAGCCATATGAACCATGAGCACCATGATTCACTGTTGGAGTGACCATGGCAGAGTTTACCACCTTGGACATCATAGGAGGACGAAGAAACTGAGGTCTTACACTGCTTCTGCTTGCACCACTTCCTCGCTCCTTTTGGATGGCATGATCTCGTACACCTAGCATTTGCCACGGTGTAGAGTAAGATTGGTATCTGTTCCTCACTAGAGTAGATCCTGAGTCCTGACGTCTAGCATGATTTGCATCAACTGGGATAGTTAAGTTGGTTACTGTGGAGTACAAAGGGGTGTTGTTTAGCCTAGAAAGCTGCTTCTGCAAACTAGAATTCGGTAAGGGGGAGAAAGCACGCATTGTTGTTGGCCGGGGGGCTTGATTTTGAGGTATTGAGTTGGGTGAGGGAGACGTAAGTGTTGCAGTTGACCTGGATGCTTGATTCCTTATTATGGAATTTGGATACAAGCGAATAATATTACGATGCCGAATTTCATTAGACTTGGAATGTACTGCATGAACTGGAGTATTGTGATCAACTGAAGCTGGTAACGGAGGAGGGATGCCCAGTTTTAAATTTCTCCTCTGAACTTTCCATGACTCAGTTTTCTCATTTGCATGACAATGATCTGTACTCAAAAGGCCAGTGCCCCATTTTGGACATGGTGCTAGGGAGTCACAGACGTAACAGTGGCACTGCATATCACCAAACACAAATCAGAGCGATAGAAGGAATTTGAATAGAAAATAAGACACAGGAAAACAAAGAGAGCTGATATGCAAGTGCTAAACTTTGACATAGCCCAAAGTTTTCATCATTTGTGAATTAGTTCGTTACCTGGTCACAGGTTCTCTCATGGGGGGTGGAAGAGAAAGGAAATTTAACACAAAGATGCCGGGCATGAGGATAGTCTCTACATGCAATCTGCAAGCCAAAAACAAAATGAATCATGCATATTAAAATGCTAGAACTACATCCTCTACGAAGAGCAAAGAAAAGTATGAACGTTGTAAATAAATTAACAAGCTCAAGCTTCTATACCAAAGAAAATTTCAAGCGGAAAGTCAAATAATAACATTTGCAAATAGCAAAAAATAAGCTGCACCAAAAGCAAATAACTCAAATAAAACAATAATACCAGTTTGAACTCAGAATATAATTCAATATATATGGCCAAACATAACCATAACATTGAAAAATAGTGTATTATGATTGAAGATCCTCACATGCAAAGCTTCCCATATACTCTAGACAGAGCTAACAACTTTTAACCATCCCATGAGGTATTAGTCAAGATCAGCCATTCTAATTTCGATCTTTTGGTGTGAATTTATTCTTACCCAGGATACAAGATGCATGGCCCAGAATCAATGTCTTCTGCCATCTCAAAGATCCTCATATCTTCAGTCATCTTAACTTTTCCCATGTGGCAATTTCATGCCCTGCAAGAGTTTGCCATGAGGCTAATCTTGGCAATAATGTACCTTTATGCAGCTCAGATATTGAGGACCTAAGTTATGGCATATTGACACTTAAAGAGATACAAAAAACAAATACACCTAACTTATGCTGATCAAAACCTGAACCATTAAACATTTAAATCGCATGACTTGTTAGTTTGGAGATACAATTCCCAATCTACTATCCTAGCCCAGACATGTTGGAATCTACACTCCATCAGATTCCCTTGTCAGATTCCATGAACCCAAACAATCAACACTTAAAGCATTAATCACAAGCAATATATGCTTTATACATAAAAGGGGAAACAATAAAAAATATCTTAGCAATATAACAAATAAAACTACCTCCATCGCCTTGGCAACCCAATGAGTGGAAACAAGATATGAAAAACTATTAAATTAAATAAACTTTCATCAAGAGACAAAAATGAAGGTAAAGTTCAGAGCAATTCTAAAATGATAATGCTAAATGAAGCCTTATGAAGTACAAAGAATCCAACCCATGCAGCAGATACAACAATATCCAATGCATAAACATCAAATCATAACATTAAATTAACAAATAAATAACCTTCGCAAGATGCTAAACACATCAAAGGAATGGTTTCAGTTTTATTGATAATATGACCCTTCAACCATGGTAACCTGATACACGGTTCTCTTTGGTACGGGTATGTAGTATGCGGTATATTATCCTGTTAAAATACCAGTACGCTAGAGCTATACGTAGTTGATATGTTCGGCATATTCTTTATACTTATATTATCAACATTAAATATTAATTAATAATATATTTTAATTTTATTTGATTTAATTTGAGTCATTTATGATCTAATATGATTTAATAATTTGGTTGTTTTCACATAAGTGTAGCAAAAACTTAATAAGTGAGTCCATTTAAATTTTGAGAAAAAAACAATTCAGCATTCTTTTTAAAATGTAACCTTTTATTTAAATTGTGCCCATAGAAGTAAAAAAACTATTTTGGGTTGTCAAAGTAACCTCATTACCACCCAATACCCAATCATATCAAAACCCTAATTTGTTTGCCTCATCTTCTTCAATGCCCCTATCACTGCGGCGGCTCCTATATTCTCCTTCTTCCCTCTATCTGTTTTTCTATTAGGGCTATCAACCTCCTCATATGCAGTTGGAGTTGCATTATTGACGGTTTGAAGCTCAGGGATGAGGAAGGTGACATCTTCAATGGTGGTTGTCTTGGGACTGGGTATCAATACGCGAAATGAGGCATATTGGATCGCAAAAACACCGTGGTACTCGCGAACCGATTCGTGGTTACCCGGTCAAACCAGTGAATCTGGTTTCTATGCCTCCAACAAAAATCAAGTATTAAACATCCCAAAGTATTACATTCTCTGATTATGCTTTTTCCTTCCCAACAACTCAAAGGTTAAAAGTTTAAAGTTTAGCATGCAATTTTAAACATTAACACAAGTCGAGAGCAAATTAATAAATTCAATAATATACCTGACCCTTCTCTCCAACTACAAGCAACTCATCTGACCCAGTTGAATCCTCATTCACCGAAGTGACACCCTTTTCTGGGTCACAATCCAGAACTACACAGTCATCATCATCACCATCATCATCATCATCGTCGTCATCCAATACTTTCCGCGCCGATGTTGTCAAAGACTTTAACTTCAATTCAGGTTTTTTCTCACCTAATATCACAACATCATCAGAATCATCTGAACTTTCATCCTCAGACATTTCCAGGAACTCCTTAATCCAATCAAAGACAGATTCTGTGGTTCCTTCCTCCGAACCCTGTTCTTCATCAGAACTTATATGAACTACAGGCATGACTTTCAACACTAAATAAAAATACAGAAAACCCTAAAATTGGAAGAAGTAAAAAAACCTTGGATTCAACTAAAACCTTTAAAGTTTCGAACTTTTGGAGCAATATGGTAGTGGGGTTATGACAATTCTCCCAAAAAATATCACAGAGAAAAATTTAGTTGCATTGAAGATAAATTGTCTGAAGTGAAAAAAGAGGGGAATAGTGTGCCCAGAGAGAAGAAGTAAAAATTGAAAAAACCCTTTTAAGCTTGTAAGAAAGAAATAGTATTTGCAACAAAATTGATGTGAAAGAGGAAGAAAATGGGGTGATTTGATTTGAAAATTGGGGTTTGTGGGGTTGAAAGAGTGTCAAGTTGAGAGAAGAATTTGCAAATCATTTTAAATGTGTTCGAAGGGGGTAGAAGAAAGGAAAAAGAGAGAGAACGATTAATAAGTTTTACTTTTTATGCCAAAAATGATGTCAATAATAATAATATAATTGGAAAAAATCTATGCACACAAAAATGTAAGAGTCTTATAATTGTTAATCTATTATTTATCATTGACTTCTTTTTTATTATTATGGCTTTTTAAAGAAAATATAAATTAATGATAGATGAATATGTATAAATTTTTGTACCGACAATATATAGATATTCTCGTAATATAATCTATATTTCTATACTATTAATAAAGGGAAAACACGAAATAACCACTCATCATGATGTAATTTGTGTTTTCCTATTTTGCCATCAATATCTTTTCATTTCTACCAAAAAAACATATAATATTATTTTCTTATTTTATCCTTATTATCTTCTTATTTTGAAAGTGTATTTAAAAAATTGAATATTAGACCAATTGAATAAATTTAACCGTAAATTTAGCGCAAAAAATTATATTTGAATTTATAAAATACAAACTATACATTATAAACAATAGGAAAGCGGATTGACAGACACAACAGTACATATCAACACACTAATAATAATTAAACAAAAAGATTCTCTAGCATGATGTAAGATGTAGGGTAATGCATATAAAAGGAGGGAGGTACTATGTGATGCAATATGATAAGAATTAAAAGATAAAATAAGAATTTAGATGGTGGCATAAAGAAAAGGTCCTAATGTACCCCCAAAAATCCTAAAATATATCTTCTCGGTTTTTGAATAAAAACAATTTTTCTATCTTTTGGGTGAGAAATTTTATTTATATTTTGTGAACTAAACGAGCATTATGTTTTAGATGTTATATATATTGAATGAATATCATTTTCATTTTTTAGCGTGAAATGGGAAAGAAAAACCAATTTACTATTCACTTGTAATTTAAATAATATAAAAAATTAATTCAATTATTCTAAAATTAATTTTCTGATAAATGCTTTCTTTTTGCATATATTTATACTTCTATACTTCTATATCTATACTTCTATACTTCTATATTTATACTTCTATACTTCTATATCTATACTTCTATACTTCTATATTTATACTTCTATACTTCTATATCTATACTTCTATACTTCTATATTTATACTTCTATACTTCTATATCTATACTTCTATACTTCTATATTTATACTTCTATACTTCTATATCTATACTTCTATACTTCTATATTTATACTTCTATACTTCTATATCTATACTTCTATACTTCTATATCTATACTTCTATATCTATACTATATATAAAGCCAAAACTTGAAATAACTTCTCTCATTGTGTAATTTTTATTTCCTATTTTGCCCTTCACAATATTTAATTTTTACAAAAAAACTATATAATCCTAAGCAACTACCACCAATACATTAATTAACTACATATATCACCTTAAATTAAACATTATCATAAACAAACAAAAATTATAATATAAAGTACACCGAACACAACAAATACATTCTAATTCAAAAAAATGAAATATATAAAAATTGAATATGTAGTATCACACAACCGGCACGTACGAAGTGTCTGTACACACTAGTTTATTTAAAGCCAAAACATGGTGTAATTTATAATTTCCTATTTTGACTTTACCTATTTTCTACGAAAAAACCATATAATCTAATATCCATATCCTCATTACATTCTAAACTTGCATAATAATAGAAATTTTCTACACTTGTTTATGGTGCAAGGAAAGAAAACAATTAAAGAAATATTACCTACTACGTGTCATACATATTAATGTTGGGAACGTATGGCATTATATTTTTATTATTGAATTTTCCATAAAAAACTCCTATTATTAATTAATATTTTTGATATAGAAACTCAATAGTGACTAGAAACTTAAGAATATTAATAAAATAATAAAATTGAACAAGTGGTAATTAATATAATATACAAAATTTATGCATCTAATAATCATTATAGAGTCATCGATGTTTTTATGTATGATATTATAATTGTCACATGTGTATTATTAGATAGAGAAAGAAATAAGATAAAAGTAAGAGAATATATGTAAAAATGTTGATAAAAAATTAATGGAAAATAATAAAATGTATAGAAGAGTGTTGGTAAATTGATAGAAAATAATGAAATGTGTGGAAGTTTTTATGGTAATTAACAATGGTGAGGTTAAACAAAAAGATAAATTTTGAATAGAAAATTGTGTAATAATGGTGATTTCCAATTGTTTTGGCTTAACATATAGTATATATTATTGATTTAAAGAATTAAAAATGGTAAGTTTTTGGTGGAAAGTAATTATTTAATATAATAAAAAAGTTGCTAAAAAAGTGTACTAGTTTCTTGGCAAAATCCTATCTTTTTTTATTTAAAAAACGTAATTTCTTATTTAGCGTGCCCTAGCCTCTAACTTAAAAAGGGAAGAATTTTTTTTGAATGATTCTTCTTCATTAGTCTACTATTCTACATTTATCATAAATATATAAAGTAGAGATTTTTTATTTTTTTTTTGTAAGATTGATGGGTTGCTAAAATTCCTATATTTTTGACAAATAACTTTAAAATTATGAAAATATCTTCTTATTCACAACTTAATATTCTTTTCACTCAAATTACACATTATTTCTATTTTTTCCAAATTTTATTCAACAAATCTTCATCTTCAACCTAAACCAACTCACAGGCTATGAAGCACAGATATTGATACGTGTGTCGGATACGATACGTATCCGATACGTCGACACATATTTTTTCCAAAATACAGGATACGATACGTTCAGGGACACGCATATAAAATAATAAAAACACATAAAATATGATAAAATTATAAGTGTAAATCAAAATATCCAAAGTAAAAAATATAATAGAAATTTAAAATCATTGTCATCCTTAACAAATCTATCTTATTTTATTTTAATGAAAACGAATCTATCCTAAAATCATTGTCCTCCATAACAAATATATTTTATCATATTTTAATGAAAACGAATATATGTTATCATGTTTTATTGGAAACGAATCTATCTTATTCTGTTTATTGGAAACGAATCTATATTATTCTGTTTTATTGGAAACGAATCTATCTTATCATGTTTTGTTGGAAAAAAATCTATATATCCTATATTTTACTGAAAACGAATCCATATATCCTATATTTTATTGAAAACGAATTCATATATCCTATATTTTATTGAAAATGAATCGGATACATGTCTTAATATTTATTTATTTTATTTTAATTTTTTAATTTTTGGAGTACTTTATGGATATGTATCTTTCACGAATCCGAGCGTATCCGTGTCCGACACGTGAGGGTGTTTGACGAATCCGTGCTTCATAGCTCACAACTATCATCTTCTTTTCTTTTCATTTTACTTCAATCTTTTTAAATGTCAAATCAACTCACATATATGATTTTATGCTCTTTTCATTTTTACGTCATTATTCTCATATCTAAATCTTTTCATTCTATTAGTACTAGCGTGTTGACATGCACTGTCGTGCCTGTCAACCCGTTTTCCTATTGTTTGTAATGTATAGTTTGTATTCTATATATTCAAATATAATTTTTGCGCTAAATTTACGGTTGAATTTATTCAATTGGTCTAATATTCAATTTTTTAAATACACTTTTAAAATAAGAAAATAATATTATATAGTTTTTTGGTAGAAATAAAAAGATATTGAGGGCAAAATAGGAAGACACAAATTACACCATAATGAGTGATTATTTTGTGTTTTCCCTTTATTAATAGTATAGATATATGTCAACATATTGGCAGTTAGTACTTGAAATTATTTTTTTCATTTTTATTTTATCATTCTCATAACTATTTCTTTTTTTTTCAACTTTTGTTCCACAAATCTATCATCTTATATCTATGTATATAAGAAAAGAAATAAATGTTGACATTACAAAACTAGACACTTTACATTTGTGACAAGTGTACAAAGTATAGGTTTTTTTTTGTAAAATTGATGGATTGTTGAAATTCTTAAACTAGACATTATTTATTTGTGATAACTGATAAATGTCCAAATAAGAGGATATTTTTGACAAAGCGACTTTAAAATTTTGAAAATATTTTTTTTTTACTTCTTAACGTTCTATTCACTCAAACTACATATTATTTCTCATTTTTTTTATAAATTTTGTTTAACAAATCCTCTTCTTTAACCTAAACCAACTCATAGGTAATTAGATATTATCTTATACACTTTATAAACTGAAATTAATAGGCATGATTGTCATTGAATGCTTTTTATTTCGTTTTCTAAAAATTAAACATTTATTCCTCATAATTAATTTTGTAATTTGACGATGATTGTGTTTTGAGATTGAATTAGCAGCTTACCCTGACTAATGTTATTTTTATTTTGCAATCATATTATTCTTCTACCTGTATTTATTTTTTAAGAAAAACAATATATTCGATTTGATTATAATAATAAATTGATTTAATTTATATTTTATTTAAATTATTTACGATTCCCTAATTTTAAGTAATGGTCATTATAAATATAAATTTGTATGATTATAACTAATAAATTTTTGAAATATTAAACTCTTCCACTAAAATTACATATCATTAATGTTTTACGTCATTCTTGATACCTCTAATTCAATATTGGCAAATTGGATTATTTTTTAATTTGCAAGTTTCTGACAACTGTTAATAAATGTGAACACATAATTAATTTGTTTATATTTGAAAACGTTAATCTATAATTTATCTTGATTCATTGAATTCCATAATGTGTGTGATTTATTCAGCATATTACACATTTATTTTAACATTGAAAACTTAAGACATTGTTACAATTACATTGACAAAGAAACAGAACAGTTCTAAAAATACTTTAAAACATTAAATATAATATTTAATAATAATGCATTTACATATATCTTAAAACATTCTCAATTAATATTATTTAATGATTATCTAAAACTTAAACATAATAAATCCAATTAATATTATATTTTAGTGATGAAATGACGGTCACAAATTATTAGGGAGAGAAATTTACTCTCTATTACTAGCTATAATTAATATTTCGATATTAATTTGATATAATATTTATTATCTTTAATATATGATTCTTATATAAGTATATTCACTCTCCAAAATAATTAGGGGGAGAATATTCTTAAAAAAATATGTTTGCATTTTTGTGTGTGTAGAAAACGTGTCATTTTATCTTTTCATTCAAAAGTTTTATAATAAAAAAACAATACAGAGTGAGTGTGAACACACGAATATACATATGAAATAAAATTATCTCATCCAATCCTGCTCATAAAAAACCCAATATATTATAACTACTGCACCCCCAATAGCTACATCAAAAAATAAATAAGAAGTTTACAACATTACCAACCATAAATCATAAAAATATTATTTCTATTCTAATCTATCCAAGCTGCCTAAATCTTATTCTCCTAAACCTTCTATATGTCTTTCATAATCTAAGTCATGTTATGTATGCATAAAAGAAAAACAGAATTCTATATAAGCATTAAACCATTATATAATTAAGGAGTAGAAGTCACCTTCCGGACATTCACTAACTAGATGACAACAAAGTCATTCTACCCCAATCTATTATATAACAATGTAAAGCTCTTTAATAATTTTTGTAACAAAAATGGAATTAGTGAAAAAAGAAAACAAGTAGGAGTCGCATACTCAAGATATTAGTGTATGAAATAATCATTTTAACAGTTTTAAGATCATATAAAGAAGATTTTTCGGACATAATAAATTAATAACTTCCATTTGGTTATTGTCGAAAGGATCTTAATACCTAATGGTAGCTTACAAAACAAGGTTGTTCACGTAAAATAACTTCTTTCAAGTATCTTCCCAAACTCTTTGCACTTGCCTCGACAAAGTTAAATGAACCCATATAAACCTACTCGTCACATAAAAAATATGGATGCACATCTTGAAATATAATGATGGTGTACTTTAGTAGTATGGTGTGGAATCCAAAATACAACAACTAATTCACCATCATGGTTTATAACTCCATCTAATTCCATTTATATGGGCATTTATGTGCAAATTATTGAACTAACATGTTAGACTTTAATTCTAGTCGTTTGTATATGTTATTATCTCACTTTGTTTCTATTCACATACATCTTGAATTGATTTTTATGGATTTAAAGATGATACTTTGTATAATATAAACTTTGTTGGTGCATTTATGTTTCTTAAATTTTGTTATTTTTTACAATTTTACTTGCTTGGAAACTTTCGCACTAATATGTTATTTATTATTTTGAGTCCTCATATGTAATGAATTAAAAACAATTATGTAGAAACAAAAATTTTGAACTCAACGATAAAATGAAAGTTTAAATTATTGAGATTTAATATTAACAATGTTATTTTTGACATTAAGATTTCACTTCATTTAAAGTTATTTTATGTTTTTCCTTATAAATATTTTGACTTAGATGACTATTTTTTGCTTCAATTCATACAACTTTAATATTTATATTGTATTATTAACTTAACACACGTCTCCATTTAATAAAAAACTTACATCTTTCATTTAACTATACATATAAATATATTTTTTAAAGCTAAGATGGAGCGGCCTGTGCAAATACACGGGTATACTGCTAATTGATTTAAAAAATGAACAACAAAAACTCCCTTGGAATTTTCTTTATTTTTGACCTTTGCTAATATATGAAATTTATCTCCATAAAACTTCATTTGGTTCAATTCTCATATTATTTTTTTCCATTTTACAACGTTAATCATTCTTACAATAGGCAATGCCGCAATGGCATGACTACGTTGATTATTAACCACATTTGTTTTTTTTATAGTTTTGGACAAAACATAGTGAGGGAAATCATGCTTATTAAACTCTGCATTACCTCTTAAGGAAAGCAGTAATTAATATAATCAAGTAATCAACTCAATAATAAATCTAACCAACTCGACATTCATTCAAAACACAACTCATTATTTAGTAAGGTAAAATTGGATAATAAATCAAACAGTTGAATTTAAACTAAAAAAATGAGTTTACTAAATAAACAATCTAAATTTGAGTCAATTAGAATTGCCAATAAGAAGAGACGAGTGCGAGTAGTCCACACTCATTAGTGAGTAACTGCAAATATCAAATGTAATTATATATTTATATTTTTTATAATAGTGACATATGTATATGATAAAGTTATGTATATAAAAATATGGAAAAAGTTTAGGAAAGCACCATAAACTTTATACTTTTTACAAATATGTACTATGAACTATTTTTTCTTTTTGATTATCTTTTAAACTTTAATTATTAGTGAAATTGATCTCTACATAAAGATAATATTAAATTACTCATAGACAACAACTCCCCACCCCTAGTTTTGGATATGAGCCTCTCAAGTGTCCTATCTGGGTAATTTAAGTCTTTATTCCTTCACTGTTCATTGTATACGTTCCTAACATAAGACCATAAAATCAGTGCCTTTAAGCCCTTAGAATAATATGGCCTAAAATAGATACTAAAGTTTCGTACCTAGCTAACTACTGGTGTTAATATTGTTAAGGTGTTTCATCTCATAAAAACAACATTGTTTATTCTCTTAGTTGTGCTTAGTTAGCTGGTTGATTTTCTCTTGAAGTTGATTCCCTTAGGATATAAATGTTGACTAATATGGATTATTGCATTGTAACTATTGTGAGTCTTATTTATTAGTAATTTAACAGTATATTTATACATGAACCAATTTCATAAACTAATAAAGTTTAAGGGGTAATTAGGAAGAAAAATAGGTCACGGTGTCTATTTACAAAATGCATAAAGTTTAGAAGGTTTTATACATTTTTCTCCAAAAATAATTATTATATGAATAATGACACATGTATATAATAAATTTTTTAATATAGTTCAATGACTAAAATTTATTATTACATAATAAAAAATATATAATATATAATATGTATATATTGCATATAAAATATTTAATCAAAAAACAAATTTATAATTAGGTGGGTATTCATAAGATGAGTAATTGAGTATCATGATACTCGTACTCATTCATAAGATATTATTGCAAGTACTCGTTGTAGATTTTTTTGCGGTATCTAAATATTGAATATTTTTGTCATCCCTAATTATATAATTACATATGTAGATATATACATGAGAGTGATTCAAGTAAGAACATTTCTAATATAAAAATTATGAGAGTAGTGAATTAATGTCATACAAACGTACATAAATAATTAAGATTAAAAGTTAGTTAATGGTCGCGTGATCGCTTAAAAAAACCATGTGTGCTTATCTTTTAATACATATAAAATTTTCTCATTTCTCACATTAATATATGTTCCCATCACTTGAATTACTTTTTATACATATCAGTATAACATCTTTACTATATGAACTTTAATTAGTAACTATGTTTATTATTAAAATTCACAAACTTTTTATATACGTATAATACATTAGCACCTTGTAGGCCTTTAAATTTATGTTGTTGAGTGATATGAATATGAGATGACTAATCAGCTTCAATATTTGTCACATTTAATTGAGCTGAAAAATAGTTGACAATGAAATCATCTCTAAACTTAACTCATTTCTACCGAAGTCACCAATAAATTATAATAAAATAAAATAAAAACTTTTTTTTGGATAAAGTTTCCCCATATTCAGGTGAAGTTTAATAAAATCAATAAACTCATAAGTTGATGAGCCAACATTAATACATTCATTTGGTTTGAAAGTTTATTTTTTCATTATGGTCGGATATTTATGTTGAATTACCTATATTTGCAGTCAGTGACGATTCTAAGATCTAGAGGCAGGGTATGCAACGTAGGTTAAAATTAAAATAATAAATATCATCAATTAAAAAATGAAAATACTCATGTCAAAATTACAAAATTTAAATATATTTAATCAAATAAAATATATATTTCATAACTAATCTCTATGTGATTTCACATTTTGAAATTGTTGAAATATATTTACTTCATTGTCAATGTTGTTGAACATTTCTAATCAATTATAAGTCACTAGATAGTTATTTATTCATGCATCTTCCATTCGATTACACAATCTATCTTTTACAATTTTCATAGTTGGAAAAACTCTTTTTAAAACTGTATTGTTAACTTCAAAAGAAGATAAATTAATGAGAAACAATGTGTCTTCCACCTCCAATCAACTTATCTTAAGATTATCTATTCATTTCAAAGAAGCAAATTCCACAGTATTATGTATATCAACGATATACGTTCCAAGTTGACTATCAAACAGACAAACATCATAAAATCAGTTGAACAAAAAATCTTGTAGATAAAACTTTACAAATTCAATCAGTTTTGTCATATCAAAACTAGAGAAGAAATCAGCTATACTCAAACAAGACATACAAAGAAACAACTGAGTATTTGTCTTGGATATTTGATTATGAAGTTCCTCGAGTTGCATATCTATAATATCATAAAATAATTCAATATAATAATGATTATTTATTTTTCACGAAGCATGTCATGTCATTTACAAAAGAATAAAGTTTGGGCTTGTACAATTTTAAGTAAGAGTGTAATATATATGCAATGCTTAAATATTTATAGTCACTAGATAATCTATCATTTATTTGAATTACTTTTATTTTAAGAGAAAATGATAATTAAATATGAATAATGGATAATACAATAATAATGTATAGAACTCTTATACTCTCAATATATATATTTTTTCTCTATAAATAATATAGATTTTCCCCCCAAAAATTCAAGGGTGTGCAATTTGCACACCCTCCACACCACATAGCATTGTCACTGTTTGCAATTTATAATATATTTAAGAAGCTAATTTTCATTTTTAGCATTATTAAAGTTTGAGGCAAATCAAGGCAAAAACATAATTTTTATTGTATTCACTTAATATATCTATTTATATACTTTAAATATATAAAAATTATTACTCACGAAAAAAAATCTGGTGTTGTGTATAATAATGTCTATCAATTTTCTTCCATTCTTATCTTTTTTTGTTATAAAATTACAACAATATCTATTAAGTTTTGATGATCAACAAAAGACTAAATTTATATAAGTAACGATGAGATAAAGATAAAATCAACTGATAATAATATAATAATGTGTTTAAGCTTACAAAGAATAAGATCATTTGATAACATATTAGAAACATGAATAGAGGATATGTGCTTTACATATAATAAATATTGGGCAAGCCAAAGCACAGGCACATCCAAAAGGAGCTTAATCGATTGAAATGCATCCAAAAGGCTAATTGAATCGGTTCCTCATGAACTTATGAACATGATGTTGCTCTTTGATGTCATGGGAACTTGGGTCATAAGGCTGTAGTGTTTTTGTAATCTTTCATTTTTACAAAAAAAATGTTCAAGCTTCACAAGCTTAACATTTTACAGTTTAATATTTATGTATTGATAGTATAATTATTTTTACATTTAAACACATTATCTACCATTGATTTTAATTACTTTTATTTAAGAGTCAATGATAATTAACATATAAACGATAGATAATATGTTGACGGTATAAAAATAGTTATACTATTGATATATACATATTAAATAATTCTACCAAAATGATAGTGCATAAAAACCTTAAAGTCCTGAAATGGACAATACGTCCAAAATGCTTAAACTTCTGTGTTCAAAGCAATGTAGTAAAAAATGTTGTCATGAATAACATATCAATACTATATGAAAAAGCAAATCTCGACATTTAATGTTATTTCACAATGAATAAAATAATAAATGTTATCTTTAAATGGGTACTATTTTTTAAGAATGTTTGGATATTTTAAGTGAATATTCAAGATCATTGTAACTTGTTTGAAGATTGAAGAATAAATTCTTTGATATATATAAACCTACACTTCGGATTTAATAGATAAAAGAGAATAAACGATAAAAGACAGAATAAGAAAAGAAAAAGAAGAATAAGCATTATAGTTTCAATTCATTGCAAATAAATTTTATAGAAAATATTGTGAACAGGAAAAACAAAAATAGTTGAGCAAAAAAGTCAAAACCGTTAGAAAGCTCATAAATTAGTGTTACCATGGAAGAAAGTTCACAGCTCTATTTTAATATAGAAATTTCATATCCACGTCCCAGTAATTTGTTAGATCAAACCCCTTTCAATCTACTATGCTAGATTGTTTCTTGGAGAGGTGTTGAATGGTTAGTATGCGAAGAGATGTTGAATGTAACACCCCGAAAATTACTCCAAAAATCTTGCTCAAAAAATGGGTAGTTTTTTTTTTAATCATGATGCCACATAAAATTTATTTCCTTATATTTGTTTCATTTCCGGAACATCACTTTAAGTAAAATACAACGTGGAAAATCAAAAACATCATTACCAAAAGGTAATAAAAATATAACTCAATATAACTTTGAATCATACTTCATTTAATAACGGAAAATATATGTACGAAATACAAGGCGGAAGAAATATTCGCCCAAACTGAAATTACACAACAGGCTGAGACATCCAGCACATCAAAAAGTACCCTACACAGATCTAAGTTACAAGGGCTTGTGTAAGTGTATCAATCTCCCTCAATCCTCCATGCCCCCTCCTGGGACATCAAGAAGCGATAACTCCGAATCCTCGTAGAACGATCCATCTGAACAAAACGCGATCCAAAGACAAACAGAAAGAAGAGGGAGTAAGACATCTAATGAATATTACTCATTGACGACGTGGAATTACACGAAATATCTCATCTAGACAGACACGCATAATAAACACAATATATACATCACATATAAAAATGTACAATGATGAATGACATTCCAGGAATACAAGGGACTCGTCTCACCTAGACTCACCCTCAAGACTTTGCTGACAAACCACCGCCATCGTCGTCCCTCTCAACATCTCGGAGCTCGTTCGTCTCCCGTAAATTTCCTCTCCACTACTTCATTATCCATAATGAGTATGCCCACTAGCCGAGGTTAACCGATTAAATCTTTTAATCACTATTTTATACGATCGGCCCAACCTAAGGCATCTCCTAGAGGAATGCTTCTTGTGGGACCCGATCTTACATCAACACGTAAATAGAGGAATAACATCCCTACCACCACGACCCATCGTTGAATCACCCTGGACGGCCACATGGCCAATCCTCTTACGGTCAGACGACCTCGCTGCATGGTATCATGTAATCCTTTTTTGGGCATCGCCCTAATCACGACATCACAGTCGGAAATCTTGCCCTAAATAGGTGTAAGAACAAAGGTACTTGTATAAGTTTGTCGATTTCGGGAACCGGTTCAATCATCTGAGTCACGGTCTTTCCCAAGGGTAAATACACTTCACACCCAAGCTAGGGCTATTGCATTTAACAAAGCAATTCCTTACTTTTATTACTTTCAATAATTTCATATAGTTATTTACCTTTATAACAAACATGTCAGTAGGCTCTCGTATATATGAGAGTTATGGTTCAGACGACTTAAAAAGAAGTCATGTCTATATGGAGCCATCTCGCTCAAGCGAGAGCTGACTTGCTCAAGCGATGGCACATCTATTTTTTAGGCATTTGTGGCTTAAGTGAGAAAACAATCAGTTCTCTTGGTGCCTATTTTAGCTCAAGCGAGAGTTGTCTCGCTCCGAGCTAAAACACTCGTTTTCTCTAGACACTTATCGCTCAAGCAAGAGATGTCTTGCTCAAGTGAGAAGAGTCTGATTATCATTTTAATTACTTTTCTTAAGGAACATATTTCTCATTTATATCACATGTTTTTAAACCTTGAATTTAATAATTATCAGATACATATCATTCCCATAATAATCATTCAAACATTATAATTCAATAGTAAACATGGTATTTGCATATATAAACATAACATAAATCGGTATAAGAAATATTGTTGTACTTAATCCAAACAAACATGCAATTGATTAAGTGCAAGCTTTCTTAATACCCAAGGCAACTCCAAACTTGTGAGGGAGTTTGGGCTACCGGATCGAAACTCTCCACTGTTTTCGTTCCCAATGCATTTTAGTTTCTCGAATGGTGTTCCTTGCTCGGGCGAGGTAGTCCAGTTACCAGGACCATTTTCCTCCCCCTTTTGGACTACCGGATTGAAACTCTCCGTTGTTTTCGATCCCAATGCATTTTAGTTTCTCGAGTGGTGTTCCTTCACGGATAGCCACCACAATACTTGATATTTTAAGTTATCCTAATCATACAACTTAAGAAAGTATCCGTACAAAATCCAGGCACGCAAAATAATTGATTAAGTACGGGTTTTCTTAATACACAAATATAACTCCAAACTTTTGAGATAGTTTAGGAGATCCAGGTGTCATATTCGGACACCACTATGTCACGATGTATTATCCCCCACCTGAGTGTGTCGAGTCGCTAGGTTCTCTGTTTGCAGATGAACTTACTTGATCCGATCTCCTCTAGAACTCTCTATTACGCCAAAATAACATTAATTAGTTAAATGAGGATAATAATTATCATACGAAATAACTTTTTACGCGAAGATAAAACTTGCGATTTAAAATGAATTTAATTGCTTTCGTCCATCTGATTCAAGGTTGAATATCCTTGAATCGTCATTTGTCATTGAAAGTCTTACAATCAAATAACACTTTTTAAAATAAGATTTTTAATAAAACTTATACCGGAGTTTTGTCGTAATCCATGGATATACACCAGGCTAGTTCCCAGGAAAGAGAGGTGGGTC
>NW_017724603.1:0-602 GCF_001865875.1 Lupinus angustifolius | reverse complement strand
CTAAGGTAAGACTTTCTACTACTTTAATATCCAAAACTTCATAACACTTTAAGTTTATGAAGTCAAGACTTTAATAAATCATATTTTATTCCAAATCATTATTTTAACTTAGAAATCAAAGAGTAAAATATGCTAAACCATTTTTAAACACAATACTTTCTAAAAATGAAACATTTCAACAACAACTCATCAACATCATAAACTTCTTTTAAGAATAAAATACAAATTTTTTCCTAAACACATTAAAGGTTCATTAGATGTTAAAATCATCACCTTTAAACATATTCAAATACTAACAATAATTTATAATATTTTCAAACAAATAATTCATCTAACCTCGCCCAAATATATAGTTTTTCTATCTAAGAACAAAGAAGAAATTTCAAGATTTACAAAATCTAAAAACTACATAAAGGTTCATATGATTTTATTATCATCCTCTTTAGTTATGTCTTCATAAAATACTTAAAGAACAAATATAAACTCTACCTTATGAATAACATAATAAAAGCTCATAACTTTCTATGAAGTACGAGAAGAAGAGAAAATAAAAGACTACCTTAGTTTGTATAGGAAATTTAGTGTAAAAATGAGAGAATGTG